>NW_023593395.1:0-23629 GCF_014839805.1 Manduca sexta
TTTCAAGCATATTTTCAAAAATGTTTAAAAGCAGTTTAGCTACTTTTAAAAATAAAGAGAATGTTACCTTTGGGTGAAATCTGCTATCTCCAGTAAATAAAAAAATAAATAAAAATGATTTCAATTTAAGTTAACAATTCCATTGCAAAAATATATGAAGAATTTCGTATATGTTCTGAGGTTTATTAAAGTAAAAGATCCATTCAAGGTCTGCCAAACAGTAACAGGTGTGGATATAACTCTTTTCCTTTGGATATCCATGGACATGGATATCCGACACCTTTAACAACAAAGGATTTTTATAATTTTGTATAGACTGTAGCTTTAGTTTAGTTGTGTATAATTTATCAATGTTTGCTCATTCAAAATAATTTATTTATTCATGTTTTGTGAACACTGTACATACCTTCAACAGCATGTGCATCAGAAATGTAAACAATATTGTCATTTCCTGTAATTTTGCTAATGCATATGCCGCTGATGTGTAAAATTTATAAATAAACATGTTTATTGTGGCTCACATAAGGCTTGTATTTTTTGGTTCACAATTTGCATGCAGCTAGCACCCAAAGGGGTATTGTAAAATCTATGCCTGTCTCGCTCACTTGCACCATAGTGCTGGACAACAGTGCCAGACAACATATTCTATGTGGCATGCATCACAATGGTGCATGCTTCACTGTTTTGCCACTGCAGCCAATTTGTTAATAACTAGGACTGAATACTTAATTTGTCTACTTTGATTTTCTAGTTATAGTTCATATATAATAAAAATACTGAATAATGAACCATTTCAGTTTTTAAGTGCTTTACAATACTTTTCTATAGCTACAGCAAAGCTAAACCAACTAATAATTATCAACAATAACATATTTTAGAATATGGAGTGCAAGCCTAAAATACTCTAGTATGGTACTGGTACTACTCACTTTTAGTATGGTTTGTTTCCCTTAGGTAGACAAAGTCTGTGTATTGTGTTTGAAACCATTATTAACTGTGACATTGCTGTTTTAATTGTTGTCCATCATGACTGCCAATATGCCTTAATAATGTAGTTCTATGTTTGTGTTTCAACCAACTTTCAAATGCATCTATAATCATAATTGTGATGGCAAGACTCAAAACAAATACAAATAATTTGATTTGACGCTGGATACATATTCTGAAAAATTAAAAAGCTTTATTATTATTGTGTTTTGCGTAAGTAAATAACATAAGTCGATTAAAAAATAGTTACAACACAAATAGAGACTTTTATAATCACATTTTCAGATACCACTAATATTCTAATAATTAATCTTAATACGTAATAGACTTTAGCCGCAAATCGCACGTATGATTACGGTGTAATATTACAGAATACTCACATAAAATAATATTTAATATCAACATGAAACATAATGATAGCCATATCTTCTTCCAAAATAATATATACTCAAACAATCCCACAAATCCACAAAGTATAGAAGGTGGTGCACTTCTATTATTTTCAATTAATTTCGATGTCCTCCGTTTAAAAAAATTCTTAATGGAGGAAAACATTTTATATTTTTATAGTATGAATTTTACCAGAACAGGTAAATGCAGATTTAATTAACATTGACGTACACTCAGGAATCAATTAATTACAAATTCTGAAAAATAATATGAAATATGACAACTTATTGTTTTTCATTGTTCACCTGACACTAGTTTTTTAATTTATTCATAGCCATGGATACATGTCCAGCTGATACGAGGCGAAAATAGTGTTGCAAATTTTTGACACCATGTTACCAAATTGATCAATTTGGAAGAGATTGACGTATATTCCACCATGGAAAATTTAAAAGAAAACCGTGTCGATAGTGAAATAAGATTTTATAAATGTTAAAAACAATAATTGGTAAAGACCAAACCTTTTCACCACAAGTTGACTAGTTATTGAAAAAAATATGTTGAGCTATCTGTTCGAAATATGCAATATAATAATAGAGAAAAAAATATTTAACATAATATAAGTATTATGTACTGTAAATAATCTTTACTTAGGTCCTTTAATTTTTTTATAACGTGGAATTTGTTTAATTTCATAATGAAAATGCCTCTAAAACTGTTGATTTCGTGCGAGATAGGGAAATTAATAGCATAAGAATTTTTTTGAAAACTAGTGACATACTTGTTTTTGTATAAATCAATGAGTATGCAATTCTTCCACGTAGTATCTCTTCCCAACACTGATTTCAATTTAAGTTCTAGGGCCAAATATACTTGGGAGTTGGTAACACTTCTATAGAATCCGTCGACTTGTAGTTGGTGCTTTTTTACAGTATACTCTGTAGTTAGTGTTCCGTGGAAACTACGAAGTGGGAACATTATTTCGTGTGCAGTGGTCAAATCTTTACGAAGATTACCTACATTGAGATTACCTAAATTCATTGATTGATTCATCTAATTAAATTGTTAAGAAGGAACAGCTGCAATGTTGTCGCGAGCGTCCTCGATAAATGCTCAAACATTGCGTATAGGTAAGAAATAAAGTTATAGGCTATCGAAAAATCAATACTCTTGAATATTTTTATAGGACGGCAATAATCCACTTATACAGTGGCTTTAGCAATGTAAATGTAAGCAGGTGAATAAAAAATATTTCAATAATTTACATACACCCTTAAGACGTTACAATTTTTAATTAGGGTGTCCACTTATAGTCGATTAGGTAGGTACCGGTACATATTTCAATTGTATTGCAAGATGCAATTTTAGACCATTCATATAAGTATATTTTATTATTCTGGTTTTATCCTACATTATATTATTTTTATGATTTTTAAACTACTGCAATTTCTTGACATTTGCATGTTGCGTGTTCAGAGGTCATTTTGGTGCAGATCTGCCTGTTTGCCAATTTATCTATTAGAATGGGCGGGGCTAAGGGACCCCAGAAGTGGTTCCAAATGAAACTGTTTACGAGGGAGCTTTGTCGCCCGTCCCGCGCCTCGCAGCTCCTCTCGCACGTCGGAAGCCTAGTTCGTGCTGAATTCCGTGTTTGCCGAGCAGGAACCCATCTGCCGTCTTATCCGGCTACGCTACAACTACGCTAAATTATTTATCTGAGTTATTATGGACATTTGAACATATTTAAAAACACCTGACATAATGTCATTACTGTAAAAATTACATTTTTTTTTTATGTAAGTACTAAATAAACGGAAGTGGAAGTTTTATGCAATATCCATAATATCGAAATTTAGCAAAATAATTATGTACCTACTACTTATTTTTTTTCGAGACAAATATTTAACAGTATTTAGACATCATCTTCCAGGCTCGAAATTACGAGTTACGACATTATTGTAGCTTATCTTGCAAGATTATCTATTGTAGTGTTACCTATGGTTTGACCGCATTTGAAGTGGACTTCTGCAATGTTTGTAAAGTGTAGTTAACACAAGTATCCCGGCGTCGCACTTCGCTATAAATATCGTAGTTTCACGCGTTAAAGCAGCTATTATTCTATCCATGCTTCCTTTAAACTGTATTCGTTCACATCTCAGCCTGTATTTGTCCTCTGCAGTCTGTAACGGTTTATGGACGGTCCGGTCCGGTGACTTAACCATACAGGCATTTCCCTAAATCGCATATAAGTATGTCATCGGTCCAACAGGGTTGGCCTTTACTGTGCTCGGTAAGACGTGGTCTCCATTGTAATTACTTCCGGCCCTAAATAATTCTCCGCCGGATCTCCACATTCCGGATCCTAAGTATTTGTGCCTCATTGCTCGTTCGGTAATTAATCAGTTACACGCTAATTCAGGATATGACAGGATGCTGAAGTTATAGGGTCTTTGGATATTGTTTTTGTTGTTGTATTAGCGTCAGTGGCAGCCATAGCCAGCGTGGGGTCAATTCGTGCAATTTCAACAATTTTGTTAAATGCTTTGTTGACTTAATAAGGCGGTGACCTATAAAGAGCAGCTCTCAGCTATACATTGGGTGAGATCCCCCCATAGCGCGCGATCCTAGGCGGTTGCCTAATTCTCCTCGCCTGAGACTAGGGATGCTATCACCTGTGGCGGTACAATCGATGCATACACCGCCATCTTGTCAACATCGCCGGAACTGCAAGAAGATCGATGCAGTGACGCAACTACAGTGATATCACACAGCAATCACGATAGATGGCGACGTCGATCTTGAATCACGCTTGCACAATTTGAGCGACGCGTTGCATATATACCATCTCCGAATAGGAACCGTCGGAGGGGCCGCGGCCGGTCAGGCGCAACATCTGCCTGACTGGAAATCTTCCCCTCTATAGAGGAACGCAACGATCTGTTCCTCTACAGTGGCGTCAACCTTTACGCCGCTACAGTGATGACCCCTGACGCTGAACATCATCGCACCGTCATCAACGAGACCAGCCGTATCTGCACCACCGTCGCTTCACATCACCTCGCCATCCATCACTTCCTTTCCATCCAGCCAGTCAACACTTCGCACAGCCAGCCAGCACTGTCCAGCCATTAAGGTTACCACATGCATACTGCCAATGCAAGCCTGGTACCTTCGGCACTCCTGCACGGACTTCGGCTCCAACGTCACGGCACAACTGCGCTACAGCCGGACCATCGTGCGGCCGGTCAGGCGCAACATCTGCCTGACTGGAAATCTTTCCCTTCCATAGAGGAACGTAATCATCTGTTCCTCTACAGCGGCGTCAACCTTTACGCCGCTAAACACCTAAATTGTCGACGCCGGATAAACACAGCAAAAGTCCCGGATTTTTGGGCGAAATACGGGTTTTTCCCCGGATACCTCTGAAAAATATTTTTGGCTACGCGTGGGGCACAGGTGGGGGCGTTCGATGGTCGATTATTTTGCCGTGCCTTCTTGAATGCGGGTTATTATAAATTAATGTTGAACTATAATTTTCCAGTATTATAAAATATTTTTAGCGTGACCTGCCTGATGACAACCAATTCGTACGTGAGAATGTTTCTTTATTTAACAGAGTGTTCACCTAAAGTAAAAATCCTCAAGGGAGTAATTACGCAAAATGTCAATTTTCAGAAAGTTAGTCTTATTTGTATTTCAGTTATTATTGGTTATTCTTATGAAAAACCGGCGAAAATGGGCGTTCCTAGTATCACTAATAATTAGCAAGCGTAATTATGGCCTTGATTAATTTTTGATGATAGTATTATCTATATTGTTTTAAAATATTAGTCGTTGTTGGATGATTTTGTACACATTATTAATTTGACTATTTATACACTTACCCCCTTATTCATAAACGTTTTTTATCTAAGGCCGAAGTAAAGCTGTAATAACAAGCCTGTTTCTCAGTGCCCAACGGCACTATAAGAACTTGTGATAAGAAATGAATGAAAGGTATCCTTTCATTCATTTCTTATCAATTTTCTAATAGATACACGCGACAACATACGAGTTTTTGATAATATAAACGTAGACAGTAAAGTCGGGCACTCATATTTGTTAAGTACACTGTTGTTAATTGAAGGTCAAATCAATAAATGACTATAAAGATATGCATAAGACCAAGTCACCATTCACAACAATATAGGTAACATTCAATGGCGTGAAGGTCTAATAAATATTTTTAGAGTAATCAATGGTAAACTGTTGGGTTTATTTATTTGTGGTTATAAATAGAATATTAAACACTTATCGGAATTAAAAGACAAACAGGAATAAAAAAAAATATTAATTTAGGTTTTACAACCGACAGTCTTTCTGAATTCGACATCCATTAGGGTAATTCGTGTCCCCGCCCTGTGGAATGAGGCGTTTGGAGAATACCACCACGGTAAAAAAGTCTTTTTTATCATAGAATTCAACCGTCATATTATCCGATCTGAGGATCGAATTTGGGATCTCAACACAGTAGTCTTACCATAAATTCAATACAAGTTAGCTATAACTGCGCCACTACAAATAACGCTTTTAATTTTATAGCTTATCATGAGTGGGAGTATTTCCAATTATAAATTTCTACGGCGTTACTCTCATTTTAAACCACAAAAAACATATTTTTGATTTTCCATATAAACACGTAGACCTACTTTTTATCCACTTAAGGTGCGTACGACCGTAGGAGATGTTACGTCGTATAAATAAGTATACTTATCTATAACTTGCTATACAAATAATTTATGTTTTCTGACAACGTTTTCTGCGATCCCATCTTTTTCCTACGTCCTTCGCATGAGTGATCCTGATAGATAAGTTATTTTTAGGTTGCTAACAAACAGAATACCTGTATTTCACTATTCCCTGAAAGATTCAAACTATCGCTATGCAAGAATTGTCTAATTTTAATCGAGTATTTTCTGTTTTAATTCATTTTCGAGCTATATTGTATTATAAAGCAAAAAATCTCCAGTATTTTTTATTCAAACCTGTCGAAAGTCGTCTAATTACGCGCTCCAGTAGATGGAAATAATGTCAACAAAGCCGTTAGATGAAATTATAACAGAAAGTTAATGTTTTTACAGGTTTAAGAACCTTGGCAACATTCTCACAACAAGAGCCTCCGCAACCTATTTTAAAGACTCCAGTACCAGGACCCAAATCGCAGCAATTGCTCAAGGAGTTAAACGCTCTCCATGTAAGTATATAGATATTATCTCTTTAGTACATTTTTCATATTCTTCATTATATACAGCGTTCTCAATACCTAAATCTGGGGTAAATATGACGGTCATACTACATCTATGGTCAAGATAATCGTCTTACTACTTTAGTAATGGTCATAAAAAGCGTGTCAGAATATCTATAAATACTTGTTATTTAAATAATGCATAGAACAATTAACTGACTAGGATATAATATTATGTAGCAACTTCGAAAATAAAATGTTAAAAAAACAAATTTCTCATGATTTTTTAAACATTAGTTTTGTGGCGTGGGTACATAATTTTAGGAATGATAACATTAATAACAAAATTATTGAGTATTTTTGTTTAGTAAAGATTTTTAAAATGTGTGTTAAGTATGTTTCTTGATTTATTTTAGCAAGCAGGCGCTGTACAACTATTTGCAGATTATGACAATAGCATTGGCAATTATTTTGTAGACGCAGATGGTAATGCATTTTTGGACGCTTTTACACAAATTTCTTCATTGCCACTTGGATATAACCACCAGGAATTGTTAAGTGCTTTTGATGACCCACATAATCTTGTAAGTACACATGGATACTCATAATGAATAAACACTTCCTCTATTTATGTGTTGTGAATACACATTATACAAGTTTAATTGTGTCCTGTTGTTTCAGAGATCCTTAGTAAATCGTCCTGCATTAGGGGTGTTTCCTGCAGCTGACTGGCCTGAAAAGTTGAAAAGCGTATTATTATCTATTGCGCCTATGGGTCTGAAAAATGTTGCAACTATGATGTGTGGCTCTTGTTCCAACGAAAACGCTTATAAAGCAGTTTTTATTTGGTATCGTACGAAGCAGCGCGGGGGAAAAATTGACTTCACACCTGAAGAGTTACAAACATGCATGTTGAATCAGACGCCAGGCTCGCCTAGGTTGTCGATGTTATCTTTCGAGGTAAATGACTACATTGATTGTGGCGTATACAACCAATACCTATCTATTGTGTATTTAAAATTACTGTTATTTTGTCATTTTGTTGTGGCATTCGTGAAATGAAGCTTCACCCCTCAGTTCAATTTGTTTCATCGCACAGAGATCGCGTCCATTCACTGGAGATAGTATGTTCGAGTAATGCGTAAGCATCTGACTATTTCAAATGAAAAAAGATTGTCCTATCCGTTACTATGCTATAACAATACGTTCAAACCTTAAATACCCACCCAATGTAACGAAAATATTTAAAAACGAAAAAAAATAGTGACTGACTTTATTATTAACTAGCTTCCGCCCGCAGCTTCGCCCGCGTGGATTTCGGCCTTCAAAAATGGAGCCGGTCGCGAACGTTCGAGAATGTTCGTTTTACGAAGCTACTCGCTAGGTGATTCGCTAGCCTCTAGGTGCTAAGCAAGCCGCCTGCCTGTGCGTTCGCGACCTTATATATATACAAAAATAATCCTTATAGCATGATTCAGTATTCACGCATGATGGCTTATTATTAGCGTATTTCATGTATAACTTTGGTGTTTCTATACCGATTTCTATGATTCTTTTTTATGGAATATTTAATTATGTTAACTTTTTTAATTAGGGATGACTGAGAGTGTTAAAAACGTAAGAGTAGACAAATATAATGAGAAAGCTTCGAACTGCTAAGCTATCGGGAGTTTCACGTGTTATTTTGAGTCAACCATAAAAGATAGCCATATGCTGTCGTGGAATATTTTTTACATAATTTTAAGGAGAACATTTCCGTCATACATGATTTCTGTGTAGCTTTAACCATTAAGGTTGCACACGCGACGGAAGCTTAAAAATTGAGTACCTTCTCCCGTTTTCCCAACATTTCCCTTCACTGCTCTGCTCCTATTAATTGTAGCGTGATGAAAAGTATACTATAACCAGCACAGGAGTATGACAAATAATTGTACCAAGTTTCGTTAAAATCCGTCGAGTAGTTTTTGTTTCTATAACGGTTATACAGACAGACAGACAAAAATTTTACTAATTGCATTTTTGGCATCAGTATCGATCCCTAATCACCCCCTGATAGTTATTTTGGAAATATATTTCATGTACAGAATTGACCTCTCTACAGATTTATTATAAGTATAGATATAAGTATAGATAGATTATGATTGATTGAGTGCCTCAGTGTCGTAGTTCTAGTACGGTACGTCTGCAGTACTGAGGTCACGGGTACCTGGGTTCCTGGGTCGAGCAAAGCAAAGTGATATTGCGTCATTCTAATCGATATCAGCCCGAAGGCTAGAATTTTTGTTCTATATACAAAAGGTTCGCCTCCTATTACATCACGGTGTATATGTGACAATATTACCTTTTAAGGTATGCAAAAAAACAAATATTATAGTAGAACAACTGAAAATGTTTACATACGCTCATTTAATTTTTGCTATTACAAGAACGAATCACTGACAAAATTAAAATATTGTACCATAAAATAAAAATAACACACGCAATAGTAATAAAAAAGACAGAAGAATCTAAACTATTCAGGTCTAAATATGAAATATATCTATACTATTATATAAAGCTGAAGAGTTTGTTTGTTTGTTTGAACGCGCTAATCTCAGGAACTACCAGTCCAAATTGAAAAATTCTTTTTGCGTTGGATAGCCCTTTGTTCGTGGAGTGCTATAGGCTATATATCATCACGCTATACCCAATAGGAGCGGGGCAGTAATGGCTAATCTCAGGAACTACCGGTCCAAACTGAAAAATTATTTTTGTGGTGGATAGCCCTTTGTTCGTGGAGTGCTATAGGCTATATATCATTACGCTATGACCAATAGGAGCGGAGCAGTAATGACTAATCTCAGGAACTACCGGTTCGAACTGAAAAATTCTTTTTGTGTTGGATAGCTCTTTATTAGTGTAGTGCTATAGGCTATAATTATTATATAAAGCTGAAGAGTTTGTTTGTTTGTTTGAACGCGCTAATCTCATCAGGAATTACCAGTCCAAATTGAAAAATTCTTTTTGCGTTGGATAGCCCTTTGTTCGTGGAGTGCTATAGGCTATATATCATCACGCTATACCCAATAGGAGCGGGGTAGTAATGGCTAATCTCAGGAACTACCGGTCCAAACGGAAAAATTCTTTTTGTGTTGGATAGCCCTTTGTTCGTGGAGTGCTATAGGCTATATATCATCACGCTATGACCAATAGGAGCGGAGCAGTAATGACTAATCTCAGGAACTACCGGTTCGAACTGAAAAATTCTTTTTGTGTTGGATAGCTCTTTATTAGTGTAGTGCTATAGGCTATAACTATTATATAAAGCTGAAGAGTTTGTTTGTTTGTTTGTTTGAACGCGCTAATCTCATCAGGAACTACCAGTCCAAATTGAAAAATTCTTTTTGCGTTGGATAGCCCTTTGTTCGTGGAGTGCTATAGGCTATATATCATCACGCTATACCCAATAGGAGCGGGGCAGTAATGGCTAATCTCAGGAACTACCGGTCCAAACTGAAAAATTATTTTTGTGTTGGATAGCCCTTTGTTCGTGGAGTGCTATAGGCTATATATCATCACGCTATGACCAATAGGAGCGGAGCAGTAATGACTAATCTCAGGAACTACCGGTTCGAACTGAAAAATTCTTTTGTGTTGGATAGCCCTTTGTTCGTGGAGTGCTATAGGCTATATATCATCACGCTATGACCAATAGGAGCGGAGCAGTAATGACTAATCTCAGGAACTACCGGTTCGAACTGAAAAATTATTTTTGTGTTGGATAGCTCTTTATAAGTGTAGTGCTATAGGCTATATATCATCACGCTATGACCAATAGAAGCGGAGCAGTAATGACTAATCTCAGGAACTACCGGTTCGAACTGAAAAATTCTTTTTGTGTTGGATAGCTCTTTATTAGTGTAGTACTATAGGCTATATGTCATCACGCTATGACCAATAGGAGCGGAGCAGTAATGGCTAATCTCAGGAACTACCGGTTCAAACTGAATAAATATTTTTGTGTGGGATAGTTCTTTGTTCGTGGAGTACTATGGGGTATATATCATCACTCTATGACCAATAGGAGCGGAGCAGTAATGGCTAATCTCAGGAACTACCGTGTTTGAACTGAAAAAATCTTTTTGTGTTGGATAGCCCTTTGTTCCTGGAGTGCTATAGGCTATATATCATCACGCTATGACCAATCGGAGCGGAGCAGTAATGAAACATGTTGCAAAAACGGGGAAAAATTATTAGTTTTGAGAGCTTCCGTTGCGTGCGCTGCGTAAACGATTAAAGTTATGCAACAATGATGTATGACGGGATTATTCCTCTTAAAAAGTTCTAAAAAATATATTATAAAACAAAGTCCCCCGCTGCATCTGTCTGCCTGAACGTGTTAAACTCAAAAACTACCCAACGTATTAAGATGAAATTTGGTATGGAGACAGTTTGAGAGGCTCTCGGGAAACTACTACTTTTATAACGGAAAACTTTAGCCTGAAAAACTTTATAACGCGGGCGGAGCCGCGGGCAAAAGCTAGTCTAAGATATATTTCTTACCTAGCAACAACAAACAATGATTTTTAAGTATGTAAAGATTATACGTATGTTAGAAGTAAACTCAGAAACTGCTTAATGGATTTGGCTGCCTTGAATTAACACATAGGCTACTTTTTATCTCGGTAATTTGCTCCCGTGAGAAATCATTAAACTTTTTCATTTGAATTTTGAAATCGATGGCGCCAGCGTCGTACAGATGGCGTAAGGATCGCTATAGTTACAATATTTCTATTATAACAGGGCAGTTTTCATGGACGCACATTTGGGACACTTTCCACAACAAGGTCGAAAGCCATTCACAAGGTGGATTGTCCCGCATTTGACTGGCCCGTTGCACCATTCCCTAGATACAAATATCCTCTTGAGCAATTCAAAAGAGAAAACGAACAGGAAGACAAAAGGTATTCGGTTGATTAAACTTACTCTTGTCATTGGCATTGTTTGATACTATTCTATTTCTTTCTTTTAACATTTTTTAATTCTTTTTTTTTCAGACTCAATTGTTTCTTGATTAAATGTTTTGATCAACTATTGGAATGTTCAGTTGAGTTTTATTTTGATAGAAGTTAAAGCTTGACCTTTAGCAGGGAACTTGTGTGCGTGTGTGTGTTATCAGTACAACTATCCTCATATCTCGCTGCTTTTTAGACATTGTTTTGCTTTTTTGTATCCAATATGTAACAATGCTGTTCTCTAGTTATCTGTCACCTTGAACTAATCTATATACGCTGTGGATGTAAAGTGCGCAAATCTAAAATTTAGTTTTTGATTTTTTTCTGTAATAATGTAATTGTATTTGTAATACACTATAACAAATGTTAAATTATATAATAATGTTATTTCAATCTCAGGTGCCTTGAGCAAGTCGCCGATGTAATTGAAAAGTATAACAAAAAAGACATTCCTGTCGCTGGAATAATTGTAGAGCCGATTCAATCCGAGGGTGGTGATTATGAGGCTTCTCCGGAGTTCTTTAAGGAACTGCAAAAGATTAGTAAAGAGGTGAGTATTTTTTGTGATATACCTGTTATAATACACGGATCGTAACAATACTTTTATAATCAACTGCATACTTACACACCTATACAAGCATGTAGTAGAGGCACCTATAAGGTAAAGTTAATTCATTTTGGTAAATAGAATAATGGTTGTATATGGTTCATAAACGACCTTTTGAGCAAACTGACCACGTGATTTCCTTTCGGCTTTAATTTCTTTGAGCAAATATCTTCTTTTATTATTTAATTTGTAATATATACCTATATCGTTACTTTACAGAAAGGAGTAGCACTTATTATTGATGAAGTGCAGACAGGTTGTGGGGCAACAGGTAAAATGTGGTGTTTTGAACACTTTGATCTGCCTGTAGCGCCAGACATAGTTACCTTCAGCAAGAAAATGTTAACCGGCGGCTTTTATTTTGCTCCTGAATTCAAGTAAGTGTACAAAATAATTAGTATATGTTTATATATAAGTAAACTAGAGTATTGTTTGAGTTATTGGGAAAAATATATGGCGGTTAAGTCGATGGTCATTGAGGTTGATCGTGTTAAATATAATAGGGATATAATATCTATCTGTAGCATGAGTGCTAGATGGACATAAAAAACAGTTTTTTTCGCGTTATACTTGATATTTTGCATACTGACGCATCTTCATTTCGTTTAACACGCGAAATGACGTATACTTCGTTTATAAACAATGCGCACGATGATGCATACGTGACACGACACACCCGATTCTTTAATGTTCGCTGCGGCTTAATAATACTTTTCTACACATGTCGCACTTTATTCTAGTGACACTCATGGCAACCAATGATATCAGCTGGGAGTGATACCGATGTAGCCTCACATAGTGACGTGCTACCCAAAACTTGTTTACGTACAAACATAATAATATAATCATTAGTAGTATAATATGTAAAGATAATAAAATTGATTCTAGAACATAAATTATATATTCCAAATTTGATAATCTTTGTTAAAGGAATATATTTAAAAATATTATAATCTCATACAGGTATTTAAGGCGATACCTCAAGGCCTTGAGGTATCGCCTTAATGTAAGTACTTACCGCGTTAGTTATAGTACAGGATCCCTGGTACACTTTTCATCGTTTATTACTATCAAGCTGATTTTTCGTGAGTAGCTTCCTTTTGACTATACGCCCAAGTTTTTCCTTACAGTAATGTTGGTAAATGGTAGCTTAATAGGGGTAGCAAGGATAAAATATGCTGATTTGACGAATTTTAAATTTTTTATAAGAATTTGTTCTTTTAAATTAAACTATTTTACGAATTTTATCGCGGTTTTAATATTTTAATTTTCTCCCGACGTTTCGAAGACTTTGCAGCCTTCATGGTCACAGCGGGGACTGAGGTGTTGTTCATCCGCAAAGTCAGATTTATAATATATACCTACATTTTCTAAATATATAACTTTTTAAAATTGTTTAGCTGTTGGTGGTCCGATCTACGCAGAATGAGCTCACAGTGTCTTGAAGTCTGGCAGCCGGTCTTTTGGGTTCCGATTTAATTAAATGTAGAACTGGATCCGAGGCTTGTGCAAGCTTCTAACCATCTTCCCTATTGAAATTAGGATGTTTTTTAATTTCAATGGCCTCGAGTATCATCCTAGGAGGGAATCGGTGTTCTTTGGCAAGGATTTGTGGCTTGTCTAGTCGCAGATAATGGTTGGAGCGTCCTTCAGAGTGTTCAGCGACTGCAGATTTCGATTTCGCTGAAAGTAAAATATTAAAACCGCGATAAAATTCGTAAAATAGTTTAATTTAAATGTCTAACATTCGCGTAAACTTATGAAATCATTAAATTTTTCTTTGTTTATTATCGAGATAATTATCTAAATAACGTGAAAAAATATTTGTCCTACAAAATATAAGGTTTGGTTAGGGAGTCCCCTCTCTCCAACATGTATCATAAACAAGGTCATGAAAAATAATTACTAACCAGCAATTTTTTTTTATTGGTTAGCTAACATTTGCATAGTTTACTATCCACATTGTCCTACAAATTGCGTGGTACGTTATTCCAGTTCTCCATTTGTACATTTTGAAAAGTGTACCAGGAATCCTGTACTATTAAGCCGAACGGTTAAATACCTATAAATATATTTTCGGCAATATATTTTGTTTCTCGCATGCAAGGCTATTTTTCGAGCATAAAAAATATTGCATTTTAGCGCCATTTCCTCCAGAACCGTTGAATTGTCCTTACCCCCATTGGGCCGAGGGTCCATGTCTTACTCAGTTACCTCCTCAAAATCCATTTACTACCATCTTACAATAGGCGGGACTATCATAGTAGAATTCTCAAGATGCCTTAAATGCACAGGGCACGAGGCGCCGGTCATTCGTCAACCCGGCACCTCCTATATCTCCTATGCGTCTGTGGACGGGATTGGTATGTTCACAATCCCGCTCAGCACTCTCCTTTTGCGAGATGACTACTTACAGAAGGAGACCACTGCTCTAAGAGTGGTGCGTTGTAGGTCTCAGGCTGGATATTTTCGAGTGTGTTGCACTGAGTCCTCGTGGATATTTTACATTGTACAATGGTAGCCCACGGCGCACTCATTTCATGATCTGGCGTAGAAACAAGCCGAAACCTTCGTGACTCGTCAGCTTCTAATGATAGGTTGCACTGCTGCCACGTTCTTCAAACCTGCACTTGGACTCCCTGGCGGGTCACTCCTCGGCTAAGTTTCAGCTCGGGGCAATTTGGCTGTGATCTCCCTTGGAGCAATGTCAACCAACTAGTTGTTACAATTCTGTTTTTACTATGTAAATATATATTTTTTTGTTTTATTTCAGGGCTCCGCAACCTTATCGCATCTTCAACACATGGATGGGTGACCCTGGCAAGCTCATCTTACTGGAGCGAGTATTAAAAGTTATTAAGCAAGAAAATTTACTTGCTCGCGTTAACGAAACTGGAAAAATACTCAAAGGCGGGCTGCACCAACTGGAAAACGAGTTCTCTAGTATCATAAACAGCGTGCGCGGCCGTGGCACCTTCTTGGCGTACAATGCGAACACAGCCGAAGTTAGAGATAAAATAAACAATAACTTAAAGAAAAACGGTGCGTACTATATAATTAAATATTGTAATCAAATATAACAGCTCATGTGATAGGACCCTTTGTTTTAATTTTATCCTTAGTGCTTTATAACTAGCTTATCTAGTTATAACGTCCCTAACCTTGAGGTTAAAACGCCTCTTAAGTTCATAATTTTGTGTCCCGCTTTGCTATGGAGGGACAATAGGGATAAGTGGACAATTAATATTTCCAACTCCTCCCCATCTTTCTATTTGATTAATTTCTTTCCGGGATAATGACATATTAGTTTTCCCCGAGACTCGCCGAGCTTCACGATGTCATAAAGTGCGTGCCGCTGCTGCTGCTGCTGCTGATCCTGGCTTACAGGAGTTGCAGTAGCGGGTGTGATGGCGGGAAAGTCTCTACATAATTATATTCAGTATTATATTCTTAAAATTAACGTTTACTTACCGTGTCCTATATAGCAACATCAATCATGTCCATTACTGAGCATTTTTTAAATAACTCGCTAACTTTTGAAGTTTTAACAGATTCCTTAGAGGTCCACGACATATTTCACTAATATAGGTCAGCGTTACACGTTTTCGAAGCTCGTTACAGAAATTACATGGTTTAGCTTTTACGACCGGTTGTTTGTTTGACTATGTGTTCTGTAGCAACCGAACCCGGAACCCTTACTGGAGAACCCAGACAAATTGTCCTATCTGGCAATCTATCCTCCTAGTCTAAAACTCGCACACGCTGCGATTGCATCGGAAGGCGATAGGGTCTTTAATTTTTTGTATGGGAGTCTGATTGCTCTATGTTCTTTTACAGGTATTTTGGGAGGAACCTGTGGAGAAAAGGCTATTCGACTTAGACCAGCCTTGATCTTCCAACCGAAACACGCGGAAATTTATTTAGATGCACTGAGAAAAACCTTGAAGGAGCTGTAAACCACAATAATAATATTATAATTAGATGTGACTAGCACAAAAACATTCCTACCCCATGACAAGGATATTATTGTTACATGTGTGGTAAATATTTAGCATTTAGTTATCAAATGCATCAAATTACGATATAAACTTACAATAATTGTATTTTAGTATTGTATAATTATGGATATGAAATTATATTCAAAATTATTCTTATTGCCAAAGATATATCTATTGTATATAATGCAAACCCTACGTGCAGTTAAATATTATAGTAGATATTAGATTAGATTAAAACTCAATTAAACCAACACGATGTCTTCCAAATAAATATGGTCTTACATATTATATTATTATTAACAATATTTGATTTTTATTTCCTGTTATTGCTACATATTTCATATAAAAATACGTAATGAAAAATCTTTCACCCTTTCTCAAGCACATTGTGCAACCGTAGCAGTATAAGTTTTGGCAGATTAAAGTTTATATAGAGAAAAGCAGTAAAATTAAGTTTGTGTATAGGTTCATAACATTCAACCGTCGAATTTCGACCACTAGCAAGAGCGTCGCCAGCCGATGGCCTAGGTGGGAGGGAGGAAGGGGGGGGGGTTGATATGGGGAATAAGAAAAGTATGAATTGTAGGTTAAGTCAAGAGCACATGTTCCTCCCACACTCCCCCTCTCTCGCTTTAACATAAAGCAGAGCGTAATTGAGCGTACGGAACATTAAGAATGGATTTGTGAATTCATTCGAGTTTCGACGTACAGGAATGATAGATCAAGCAAGTCAAGTCCGAAGACTTCGGTCTTTGATTACATTTGGCAACTTTTTTAGAATCTAGGGGAGGGAGGGGGCAGCTGTCCCTCTGCTCCCCCTTGGCGACGCCCTTGACCACTAGTATAATATAATAATACGGAAAATGTCTTGAAAACTTTTGGTGATCTTACAAGTATGAAACTGGTCAGAGTTTACGAATCGAACTACTCGGAAACTATGTATGAAGGAACAGGGGAAAGAAGTCTTCTGAGCGGTTCGCGACGACCAAAGCTAATATTTTTATTGAGGAAGACATTAAAATTCTAAGAAACCATAAGTATTATGTAATATAGTCACAGGGCCCTATTCCGTGAACGCGGGCGAATCCGTCTATTTGAAATAACGAGCATTTTATTCGAAGGACAGGTTTACTTACGGATTGTTTATATAATTATTGTACTCTCATTTATTTTAATATTTGGAATATAAACAACTATACTTTGTATTTTTATGGCATTGTGGTGCCCGGTCGAGCGGGCCCATTCATACATATCAAATCGCTAAGTGTGGCTCTACTTACGACTGGTGAAAATATACTTAGTACTAAGAAAGCGTGATTTTTATGCTGTGTTATATGGCTAATATGTAGGTATCTAGATATTCTTTTCCGTTAGATGCAACAGGTAAACAGAATACGTCACGCATTCTATATTTATCAAATGGTACTTACGTAGTTTATATTTGTCTACTTCTATAAATATTACATCTCATTCGACTTTTAAAAATAGCACTCTCTGCCGTCTGAATATAAATCCTAGTATTAGTCGCCAATATGAAAACGAATATTTCCTTAATTATCTGTATAGATGTTAGCGAAGTTTTAAAGCAATAATTCAGTGGCATTGTGTTTTATCAGCAGAATGAGTCGTTCCACACGTTGACCACGGGAACATAGTATTTTTACGAATCTATGTTCATTATGACGCTACATCCATTGGAAGCTACTCTGAATTTTTACTCATTTAGTAGGTAATTGGTACAATTTATTTATAAACGGCAAGTCTTATTTAATAATAGATGGAGATAAATCATACAACGTCAAAATGAATACCAATTGATATTTTCTGCTTTACGTAGTAAGTATCATCTTATTTTGTTTGCCAGTTACTATTTTAGTAGTTACGTAGGTAAGTACCTACCTAATACCTGTATTTAAGATATATCAACTATAAACTATTGTAAATAAGTAGATACGGAAAATGTCTTCGGTAGTGGTAAGAAATATTTTCTGTTGTGAAATAAATTTCAAAAAGTTTTCTTCAAAGCGAGTAGAGGTGTCGCTTATTACACCGGCGGCGCTATTTCGCGCCGAGTGGCTTAAAATAGCCACTGCTGAAATATTTTTATGCAAAACTCTCGGTAATGTCGTGTAGCTTATTCTCGCTACGAGAGTTAAACATTTCAAATAAGTATAGCTTTTTCTTTGAGCCTTTTTATGTTAACGGAAGAAGTTTTTGGTACCTGAATGAAGTTTTAGATAAAAATTCAGCTTATTTTCTATACAGTTTAATTGCCCTATAATCTGGTTGGCTTGTAGGTTGGCTTGTACCTATTTATAGTGATTTAAGTATATCTTCGAATCGTTTGATTTAAAACCCCTTAAATAATTTTACAGATTCATAAAATATAATACTTTGTTACTATTTCAATACCTATCACAGGATGAGTGTTGCCCTAAAGCTCTACCTTTTAGAATATGTGTTATAAAATATGGTAGATCCTAAAGCAGACGTACTCGATGTTTTTCATACCACTACTAAAAAACGTTATTTCTGGACTATGATAGTACAAGCTTCGAACCTCAACGTTAATTCATTAAACACAAATTTCTAAACGTAATTAAAATTTAACGTTAGCATTTATTTTAATAAAATAACAATAACTTCATTTTCATAATGGGCTTAGCAATGTTAGCACATGACTCAAGTGATCAAGTGAGTGAGTTAGCACCTGACTCAAATGGTCAAGTGAGTGAAAAGTCTAGTTTCAGTGAAATTTGTTAATTCGGGTGGGCCTTTCAGAAGTGTTTCGCAGGCCGCAGGTTAAGTAGGTATCTAGATATAGCTGGCCTAGAGGTATATTTACCTATATACGTATCTGCTTGATTTACTATACTTAGTATAATAATTGATTTACATTTACATGCAAGTGTGTGTAAATAGGTATGTGGGTTAGTAGGTACTAGCCCATTTGCCTTCAAGCTAGTTTGTTGACCTCAATGACCACCGACCTGTATAGCTTACTGTGTTTATGTCAGTCTTATATCACGTAACTTTATTTAATATTGCTTATAATGCGTACCTACCAACACGTACAATACATTATCTATTACGTATTATTTTAATATGCTATGAGGTTTCTGCCTAATACACATTATAATTACCTACTTAAATTCGTTGATAAGGTGTGTACTCAGTAAGTAGATATTCATAAATGTACTTACACAATACATACAAAACAAAGTCCCCTTTTCTGTCTGTCTGTACGTTATCGATTTCCTCAAAATCTACTGAACGGATTTTTATGAAATTTGGTATGGAGGTAATTAAGACCCTGGGAAGGTTATAGGCTATTTTTTTATCCTGGGGAAATATATAGAGGGTCGGGGGAGCCACGAGGAAAAGCTACATTGTAATAAAAATATATCAAATATAAGAGGTAAGTTGTGTCGTAGATAGATAGATTGCCAGACAAGACGTAGGTAAGTGTAGGCACCACTAGCAGCGTGGATGTTTATGAGCAGTGCTGAACAATCATTGGAATTCTAATGATTCAGTTTCCCGATGAACAGTTGTTGTTGGAAATGATGCGCAGCCAGCAGAAATTAGGTAGAAAATATATAGGCAATTTATGGAACAGAAACTTTTACGACTAATTGCTCGAGTGTTTTTTAACTAATTTCATGTCTTTTACATGCTGCGCTAAAAGTAGAGGCAAAAAAGGCAATACCTAAAAATAATGTTCTAGATACGAAACAATAAAAATATGTACGTATAAGTAATTCCATATTATAATTAATAGGTAGCAACTTGTATATTATGAGTAATGCTGGCTATATTTATACATTATTTTAAAATGGACATACCACTACCGCCTCTTATGTAGGTGGGCAAAACGGGACTTAGACGGAGAATGGAGATAGCCTGACAAAGACGGCCGCCCACTTCATAAATATGACATCAGAATCTAAATATTTATAAGTAGTGAGTGTTATTTATTTTTATAAATCTTACATTTTCAAATTTATGCTAGCACATGGGTACTATTTTGTAATTGTGAAGTCTGCTTGTGCCTACATATTAGCGTAATTATTGTACGGGTGAAAATATATTAATGTGATACCTGTACTTTGTAGGTATATTCGGTGAAACCTTTTAAATGTAATTTTAACAGTTTTATAACCGTAAACTGGTAGGCATATCCTTTCGGTATTTTCTTTCAGATTGGGTCGAGAGTAGAGTACCTCTGCATGCCGTCAAACAGCCTAATTGTGACGGCCGACAAATGGTTTCAAAATTTGGATATGAATGAAATTCTTGAAGAAGCGAAAACTTCAATTTATTACATTTTGCAATTGGAATCATTCTATAATTTAGAATATTTGCCTGCCAAATTAATTATACTGAATTTATTTTGATAACATGTAGTTTTTACAGCCGTCATAAAGCAGATTTGAGAGCTGTCAACCAAATTTTTCAAATTAATCCAGTTATAATTTTTTTGTATTTAGTTATCGAATTCTAACTTTTTTTTCAAATCATGCTTTAGAACAAATGTTGTTCAATAATTTTCATTATGTGCTAACAATGCATTTAATTATTTACTAAAAAGTATTTATGAAAGAAAAGTTTGGCATATTTTTGGAACAGTTAATGTTCCAAACTGTTGTTACTTTTATTATGACTAGTTATTGCTTGCGATGCCTCTCGGGAAATATGCTTCTCGTCAAGGAATAGAATGTTATATACCTTCATGCATTTTTAATATCATAGTAAGTAAGTATTACAACTGTTTAATTACTCATTTTTCGCCTACCGTTATCTCACTCTAAGAGGTCTTAAGAGATTTAATTGGATTGATTTAAGAGTTTAATGGACACACCGTGTTAGAAAATCCCACGTGAAGTGTGGCTCGACCTTGAATTTGAATCTAGGACCTCTCAGTCTACAGCCCTTTACATTTCTGCTAGTCCAGTGACGAGTAACAATATTTGTTTGAAAATGTTATTTGTTTTATAATATTTAGAATTATTACTTTTTGCACCAGATATTTTTGGAAAATGTATGAAGGTTGCCAATAAACTAATCTTGTCATTGTCGGTAAGTATTACATCTTCTAAAAGACTTACGTGACTAATTTAAAATAAATTTGTACCCACAACAATTAGACTACATTTTGTATTGCTGACGAAACACCCGGCTGGGTAATGATTAACCGTTAGTGCCCTTCAAGGCAGTTCTGATCACTGCCTGGTTTTTTAGTTACAGACCCCACGGTCCACCTGAGGGACGAGCGAACGGGATACTTGGAACCCCCCGGCTTAACGACTGCAGTGCCCTGAAGGAAGAGAGGAAGAGGAGAAATAGGGGGGGAAAGAAGAGGGAAGAAAGAGAAAGTAATAGTATGGGCGGAGAGAAGAGGAGGGGAAATGTTCAACGAGTCCCTATTAGACCCCCATGTGTAGTTGCACCAAAGGGGTATAGACACACTTTCTGTGTGTCTAGGCCTGCGACAAATGTCCCCCATGCATGGGCGTGCATTCGGTGTGGAGACCGACCGCACAAGAATTGCCTCGGGGAATATCACTGACTGGTTAGGATGTCAGTACCGTTCGCTGCACTTCCATGTCCTGTATAGGTCAAGCGAAGTGTTAAGCATTACTCTTCAGCGGATTGGGATGATATCCGAGAATATTTCGCATCCATCCCTTGGCGACAGTGCTGTATCGAGGAAAAATATTATTTAGCAATTGGCGAGATCAGGTTAGAAATCGAAAATTAAATTCCTTCTTCTGAGACCGCTAGTAAGGGCCGTATATACTCCTGGTGTAACTGCGCATACGCCGCAGCTATTTGTTAAAACTTGCGACGTATGACTATCGCGCTTGGATCAGAGGTTGCGCAATGAAAAATAAAAAAATACTTTATTTATCACGTAGGCGAACAAAGTTGCACTTATGATACGTCAAAACAAAGAATAAGAATAATTATTATTTCTAAACAACTATTAAAATTACTTATATAACTATGTAATGAAGGATTCTTGTAGCGATTTCTTCAAAGAAGTTTACAATAGTGTCACCAACGCCTGCAAGAAGGAAGTTACAGGGGATGCCCAGCGCACATTATATAGGATTGGGCGTGCTTTGTCCAAACATCCAACTATCAGCCGTGCTTAATGGAGTCCGGCCAAGGCTGTGCAGTTTAACTTCTGCCATTCGTTGTACCACTGTTGAGTTTTTCTGATGGATCGTTGGCCCACAAGCCGTAGAAGTAGACCACTCAACTGGCAAACATCTTTACGGCTAATTCCCGGCTTAAAGACTGTGGCACTTGACGGCTGCCGACGCTGTCTTGCTATATATGACAATATATAACGCTTGATATTCGCGTCAGGCAGTGTGATGTGGGGAGAGCGCTGCGGTCCCTTAGGGTTCCTGAAGCCAGTGGCCTGGATGGTATACCGGCGGTGATATTGAGGGATGTGCGACCGGATTGTCTCCTGTACTGAGACGCGTTACGTGAGTAGGTATTGTGCGTGATTCTTGAGGGTGACCAATCTACAACCGATTCCCAAAAAGTGATTGACCCTACTAATTACCGCTCAATCGCTATAACCTCAGTGATTGCAGTAACGAAGCGGATAATAAACATACAATTGGTAAGCTATATTTTGAAAGATCGCTCATTGATCGGTCAGAGACAATACGAATTTCGCCAGAACCGATCTACGGGTGATCTAACGTATGTAGGTACGTCCAGTATCACTGAGGGGAGGCGATTGACAGGCATAGCGAGACTATCGAGAAATCACGCTCATCCTTGGAGATTTCAATGCTAAGGTTGGAAACATTGCAGCTGATGATCACATCCGTCAGCACGTGGGTAAACATGGTCTTGGCGAGAGAAATGAGAGGGTGAGCGGCTAATAAGCTTCTGTGTAGAGAGAAATCTGAAAATACTAAACACTAACTTTCAGCACCACCCAAGAGGCCACACATGGAAGTCTCCAGGTGACCGATATCGCAACCAAATTGACTACATGTTGGTTAGCTGTCGCTGGAAGTCTTCAGTCGATAACAGCAAGACATTTCCGGAGCGGAATGCGGCTCGGACCATAATTTGCTTGCCACGGAATTCGCCCTTCGCATGACACGCAGAGTTTCACAAGTGAAGCCAGTACATCTCAAGATCTCAGAGCAAAAAGCATTTCAGGATTCCATTGAGATAAAACTAAATGGTCAACCTCTCTCGTTGCAGGATGACGCAAATGCGCAATGGACACAACTCAAGGGTCACCTTAATACAGCCTTGAATGAAGCGAGGGCAGTTAAAAAACAGCACAATAAGAAAAAAGGCTACATCTCTAAACCTACCTGGGACCTCATCCAACAGAGAAAAGACCTGAAAATGAAAGGACTGCAGAATCCCGAACACGCCCACACGTACT
>NW_023593396.1:0-23615 GCF_014839805.1 Manduca sexta
CCTTCCCCGATAAATGGGCTATCTAACATTAAGAGAATTTTTAAAAATTCGAACCAGTAGCTCCTGACATCAACACGTTCAAATAAACCAACAAGCTCTACGGCTTTATGTAATAGTATAAAGATAAATATATAAATAAGTTATGCCTAGAAAGATTCGTGTCCCAAATTGTAGCCTTATACGAACAATTAGTTTTGTTTTATTCACATTATCGTTGCTGGAAAACTACATTTTTATACCAACCACCACTCTGGAATGAATCCCTCGATGCGTAATTATTATATCTACTTATATATTGTATACCTGTATTCTAAAGAAAAACATAGCCTTAATTTTTATATCTATCGAAATATCAGATCTTAAGGTTTAAGGGGCGTATTAATGAAACAATTGTAACTTTGAGTAGTATCTTCAGTAAACATATGTATTGAACTACTAATTAAAGTTTAAGTTGACATTTCCATACAATGACTGTCTTATGATATGTTTATCATTTGAACTTTTTATTGTTTTGAATGACGAGACGAGGTTGCCGTTCGCCTAATGGTAAGCACGATACGACAACCCATAAACAGTAGAAACACCATCTAACACCTTGAATTACAAAGTATTGTTTGGTATTCCACTGCGCTCGCCATCCTGAGACATGAGATGTTAAGTCTTATTATGTCCAGTAGTTATACTGGTTACAATGTCCTGTAAACCGGAACACAACAGTGACTACACACTGCTGCTTGATGGCAGAAATATATATTGCGGTGGTACCTACACTGGCGGGCTTTCACATATGAGAGTCCTACCACCAGTAAAACTGAACTGAACTGATGTCAATACCTGTTTATGAGATGGTGACTATCTTAAAATGCTGATCTTGACTTGACAGCGTCTCAGCTAATATCACACTCCAGAGAAACTTGAGTTGCAACCATTAATACGGCTTATTAGTTATAAGCAAGCGACGATCCTTTTCGCTCACTTGTCATAACACTACTACCTTAAATGAATAATTTGTACAACTTCTATTAATAGATACTTTTTTATTATATACTACTATAATAACTCACATTACATAAAGCAAACACTCAATACAAGAAAAGATCAAAGTTAGTCTGTACGCAAGCCACTGCGGATGAAGTATTCGATCAATTATATCTATAGAAAGAACTACACATAATCGAAAATTTTCAGTGCCTGTGCATAAAATATTTAGAATGAATATAATAATAAGTGTTTGTCTATTGTGTGGTTTATTTGATTTTATTGAAACATTTCCAGTACCAGTGTACAAAATAGTTATTATTTTATAATTATAGACATTATTCAACGTTTTTATATGAACGTAATAATATTTAATTTTATAATCAGTAAAATAATGAATTTAAAACTAGACTATCTCAAGTAAAACTTAGCAAATAACATTTGTTGATTAATAAAATTGATAAAACTTAAAAGGAATTTATAGACTGCCTCGGTGGCGTAGTTGTATTGCATGTCCGGTACAATAGTGCTCTGAGGTCCTGGGTTCGAATCGCGGGTCGGGCAAAGTGATATTTGGGTTTTTCTGCTCAGTATCAGCCCGGAGTCTGGAATTTGTGCCCGATATGGCGATAGGCTCGCCCCCTATCACATCATGGGACGGAACATACTTGGCGAAAAGTGGGTGCCCTAGTTGCGCCTCTGCATATCCCTTCGGGGATAAATGCGTAATGTTATGTATGTAATTTATATACACTGCTACAGCTGCTCTTGTTTGAGTAAATTAGGTGTTTTTGCAGAAATTACTTTTACAAAAACACGTCTAAAGAATAAATGTGCGTTGTTCTAATTATAAATGGCATATATGTCTTGTTGATTTATGGGAGGATTAATTTGTTGTACGGAAGAAGGAACGTACTATTCTTCGATTCTTTGAACGTTTGAAGTCGCATAATCTACACATAATAGCCATGGGAGTCTATGTTCGTAAATGTTGTTTATGTTTTCCTCTAAACTCACCTATACCGAGAACACCGTGTGACAAGTTTCCTTAGGCAAAAATTATTAGCTCGGATTCCCTTTCAAAAAGTTCGCCCTTCGCCACTGACCTACACCGACTCCATACATAATTATATACCAGTATCATTAGTTTTTAATGTTCAAATGCAATGACGCACTAAGCTTTCCTTAATCGGCGCTCGAAAATATAAGTTATTACAGATATTGTGTACCCGATAACCAAAATAGTAAAAGCTTCTGTGAAATCCCACATAGAATGCGTTGCTCTATTTGATGAATACTTAGGTTTACATTTGAACATTTGATTATAGGTAAAATCCTCCTCAGCTTTAGTAATAAATCCCATAGCTGCGAAGAGTAAATAAAATTTGTTAAAAGCTTTATGGAGTATTGATCCCCGGCGAAAGTAAAATGTACGCATTATGGTCACGAATGGAATTTCCAGAGTATACATCAAGTCCTGGCATTGCTCGTCCACCAAACTCAAACCATACGTGTAGAGATGCTCGGGTGATACGATTGTGCATAGCTTTTCATGCTTATTATTTTTAACTTCCTTCAGGCAACTCCATATATGACTACAATTGCGGCCACTTATATTAAATTTATTCCAGTCTTCTGGTAGCAAGACTATAAAATTTCTCATTATCTCCTGTGAATCCTTGACTTCAACACCTCTTAAAGGGTGAGTGGTCACACTATATAAATACCCTTGAAATATGTAAGGCATTAGAAGCACAAAAAGTAACATCGTCATAAAAATTAACTGGTGCGGGAGGTCTGATCTTATATTCCTAACCGTCATTTTATTTAGAAAATAGCCCAGGACAATGATGACGTCACGGGCATTATCTTTACACGTTTCGGAAACAACGATAAACGTACACTTATTAAGCAATACACAATGAAAGTGACAAATATTATAGATAAAAGACCTAGATTCATCCCAAATGTAGCCTGCCATGTACTTAGGAAATCGCTGCGACGTACTGTTAGCATGAAACCATCTTGAAGCAATGGGTAACTGAATGAGTATTTCGATGTTTGGTGCGACGTAAGAATGTATCCTCCAATTACCATTTCTGCAGAATTATTTCTTATACCTTCTGGTATATCTGGAAAGGGAAGTCTCGGATCTGGATCCTGTAATATAATATGGAATTTTAGGCCAGTGTATTCCTCGAACATTTTAGTCATAGAGTTTTCGATTCCTATAGGTTTATGGAAATTAATCAAAGGCCATCTCGTCTCTACAATTAGTCTAAATTGACATCCTCGGAGGGATATGTTTTTCAAATCCGGGAACATATTTTTGCCGTCGAATATATGACATTTATTTGCCACTACCAACACTTCTGACCTGTTGCACGCGTTAAAGTTGGTTCTGTAAGTATAAATATCATAATCCTGATCATTTTTCGTGACAACGGCAACACTTCGGATGTTGTAATCCAGAAGCAATCGTGATATGTTCTTTGGGCCATCTAAATGTTCCACGAATATAACGAAATGGGCAGTCGGATTCCAAAAATAACTATATTTTACTGAATTCAATCCTCCCGCTAATTGTTCGTAAGTTCTTGAAGCAATTACGTAAGTGTTAGTATAAAGTAAACTGTTATTCCACGACATTGTTTGTAATACGAAGCCAGATGTTTGTAGCGAATGAAGAATAGCTAAGTCCAGGATCTGGTCTGCATCCACAATAGTAATATAATCCTTTCTGGTTAACTGTTGCAGTAATATTAAGACGCAGTCGGTTACTCGCTGCTGTTCGATATTGTGTTGTATGTTAAGTGACCCAGTGACGTGCGTTGCACTGCACCATAATATTAGCACTGAGATTAAGTAAAAATATTTATCCATGTTGTTTTTTGGAATCGTGACACGTCCCTCTGTCAGTATTGTACTGTGTCGACACAGACGTAGACGCTATGCATTATCACAGCATTATCAACTAATTCATACTGACTGGTAACGTTTATTGAATTGTAATGGAAAAATGCTTTTTATTTGATGGTTGATAAAAATCTAAATGTTATTATTCGTTTCTATTAGTTCATTTTCGTGATGCTACTGTATTGTGTCCGTATACTTAGGATTTTTGCCGTCTTAAAATCTCTCTCTCTCTCTCTCTCGCTGCTCACTTCTGCTCCATTAAATTATTACAGAAAAGAGCGCTATAGGATAATTGGCTAGACCAACATCGCACACAAAATTTACGTCATTATTTAAATAATTTTTGAACTGAAAAATTATTTTTGTGTTGGATAGCCCTTTATTCGTGGAGTACTATAGGCTATATATCATCACGCTATGACCAATAGGAGCGGAGCAGTAATGGCTTATCTTAGGAACTACCGGTTCGAACTGAAAAATTCTTTTAGTGTTGGATAGCTCTTTATTTGTGGACTGTTAACAGTTGCATCAATATAATTTCATTTTATCTTCAAAATTTTTATCGCGAAAAGAAAAAAACATCTCTTCACATTTTCCATTTGTCTTTAACTGGTATTTTTAACATTATGAAACATAATTGTAGGTAGCATCTCTGTCTATTACGATACGAATTATTAACACTGTGTTTAGTTTATAAATTTAGTCCAATAGATAAAATTTTAGTGCAAGAACAACATAATCGAACAAGGAAAAACACGAACAAGATAAAGGCAACAGACAAAAAATATTGAAGTAGACATCGATCGGTAGATAGTAAGGAGTCTCATTAAAGACACTGCACGTGCGTTGCCGACGGCGCTACAGGCTTTTACCGAAGTGAACTAGGGTTGCGACACGAGATCTGAGATCTCGACGCCGCGCCGGTAAAAGCGCAAATTGCTGATTAGATCTCAGACACAAACAGTTTGCAATCACACTCAACAAATAAGTATGCACGGTAGCAATATTTGGATTGAAATGCTTGTACTAGAATGATAGTAAAATGTGTTGTTATTGTTAAGCAAATAGATTTGTAGTGAGTTGAACGTAGCAGCAACGGTAATTGTATATAGCTTCTCAGTTGAAATAAAACCATTTTAGAGATTTTATCACGGTTCTTTATTTTATAATTTTCTCCCGAGATTTCTAAAAGTTCATGGTGACGGAGGGGACTGAGGTGTTGGTCGACCGAAAATTCAAAGTTACAATATCTACCTATACTTTACAATTATACAATTTTGTATATAAAATTTTAAAATTTAATTGTTGACGATCCGATCTGCGCAGAATGGGCTCACAGTGTCTTGGAGTCTTCCAACCGGTCTTTTGGTTTCCGATTAAAAAAAATGTTGAACAGGATTCGAGGCCTGTGCGAGCATCCCACCATCTTCGCTATTGAAATTCGGATTTTTCAATTCAATAGCTTCGCAATCAACCTAGATAGGAAACGGTGTTCTTTGGCAAGGATTTGTGGCTTGTCTAATAGCAAATAATGATTGAAGCCTTCTTCAGAGCTTGTCAGTTTCTCACGCGAATACACGCATACTGAATAGTGCTCAGCTAACACTAAGCGCCCAAGACTGCACATAAATTATTAATATGTAGACTAGTTTACACTATTCACACACACACACTGATTCTGGTACTAAAACGTGCAGTACAATACTACTCAAGTTGCTTGATGAAAAAAAATAAGAAAAACGTCCACATCGCCTAAAACACGAGATATCTACATAGACACGTTAACAAGTAACAAACAGTTAGTTAACAAGTAACATAATCAAATAATTACATATTAAAATACCACTCAAAACGATTTGAAGATGATACATAACAGCATTCCACTAGGATGTGTACCGATTATCGATCGCACCTTATCGGATCTTAAAAACTATTTGTGAAGAATTTTAAATTCAAATCTAATTTGAACAAAAATAACAGGCGTTTGATAGAAACACAATTTGGTGTGGAAATGAAACAGTAAACCACATTAGGCTCGGCCAACTGGCACCCCTGTGTAGAATAACTTTTCGCTCATGGGATTACGAGTCCGTACTAGGGATTTAAGGTTTCATTACTCTGCCGGAGCCGCCGCCCTTGTCTTTCTAACCCCTACTACCAGTTTTCGATTTTTATCTCGACAATCTATCACGTATATTGGAATATGTCATTTTTATATTAATAAATAAATGGTAATTCAACAAGTGTTTTTATAGACATATTTTTGGAACAGTTATCATTATTAATTTTTTAGTATTAGTTTAACACCACTTTAGCACTGCAATAGGTTTTCAAAATTTTAAATAATATAGTAATTATGATCGTTTGAAAGCAAAATTATTTAAATATTAAATTACTTTAGTAATCTTAAAGACATGATAATGTTAATGCCTCTACTGTTTGTGTCTAAAAATGAACTCGATAACCTCCAAACGTGAAGTAAGAATAAGCGGCAAGTATTTATTGAACACGCGACCTCTACTCACTCAAGAAAGCTACACATTTCGGATTGTAACTGGTCAGAACACAATAAACGGAAAGTTTTAAATTGGGGTTAGGCAAAAAATAGACATATTGTAGGCACTTTAGTAATCGATTGAAAATTTCTTACCATTTTTCTATTTTATTTTAAACTTTATCATCTAATATACGTATATTACGATATATTTTCTTTCATAATGTAGCTTCGAATAAATTATGTTGAACCATTAAATATTCAAATAATAATTAAAAAATACCAATATTCATTTTGATACAAATTTGCACTTAACAATTACTTATTCTTTAAAATTGGCAGATTATATTTTAAGATACATATATAGATTGAAAAAATTCTATCAATAGTAGCGGTTAAGGTCCCTATAGAAATCTATAGATCTATGAAGTCGAACTATAGCTAGGGAGCGTAGTGAGCCGAGACCTCTAATGTACAAATATTGCGGACGAAATGAATATATTCGACCCGCAGCCCCTTCGCAAGAAGGGAGCTGGCAAGTGCTACAAGTGCACATTTTGATTAAGTCAGACGATAATATGGATTTATGGATTTGACTATACAGCTAAACAGGAGTAATTAGTTATACAAGACTATTATTATAATTTTTAAACTATCTAATCGGTTTATTGGTATATAGACAAAGAAAAAAAGTAAGACAACGTAACGATCATAAATGATAACCAAAACCCGTGACCACCATAATGCCAGCAGACTACTGACGCTTTGCCAACATTTTACCAGATTTATAGGTAATTGTAACCCTTGTCATCAGGCGAATGGTGTGTCTCGCGTATTCATGTAGCAAAAAAAGCAATAGCCCTAAGCCATTGCCAAAACATTGTTTGTTAGACAAAGTAACCAGTTGGCTCCATCCGAACCAATTCGCGTCCACCACGTCCCAAGTGTCCCGATAATACTCCATATGGCACGCCACACTGCGTAATATATAAACAACCACTCAACACTGACCCTTGAATTCTTATGTGCATTCGCCCAGTCCATGTCATCAATTAGTTCGTACTGACATGAACGGGCCAAGTTACGTTGGTGCTTTATTCATGGCACCGAGGGCGGGAACTGATGCAACGACATATGCATGCATTAGGGATGATGAGACAATCGCACGTTATTTCAATCTCTTAATTTGTGCAACTGGCTATGTTGGTGCAAACATGTTCTACTGGATAGTGAAAACACAAAATGACAGTAAAAACGTAATTTGTTATGGAGTATCATAGTTTATAATGATCGTCCCGTGGTTCGTCCAATAAATTTGACCCTCGAATTTAATATATTTGTAACACATAGTATACTGGTACATAATTTGTTTACTCCTTCTATATATGAACTTTAATCAATATAGTAATAAGTTTAAAAAGGGGTATAATGTCTTCGCTTCAAGTATTAGTATATAGATATTTGACATTATGATTTTGTTGACCAAAGTTTAAATCGGCCAATCACAACAAATTGGAATTGGACTCCGTGTGTTGACATTCAGTAAAACTATAGACATTGAAGAAAAATACTATTAATTTCTTCTCAGCTTGTACTAAGCATCATCCCAATCAAATAATAATATCGACGGTTGAAAAGCTAATTGACTTAGCGATATATAGCGCTGAATACAGACTCCAGGGTATAGTATACTGACCAAAGATAATTATTGTATATATGGCTACAGTTTAAGTCCTCCATCTCGAGGACATTGCATTTACATATCGACGGTGGAAAGGCTAATTGATTTAAACGACATTTTTTTTGACGACACTAAGTTTCATAGATGTTTAATAAAATCAGCACTTTTTTATGTTCTTTTAAACTACTTAAATTTTTTCGAAAGAAATGTCGCTCGAGTAAATTAGCCTTTCAACCTTCGATATGTATTAAGTAGTTTTGATTACAATAGAGCGATACGGGTCAGTAAACCTTTAGAAATGCCAGTTATTTTATTACATTTAAATACTTACGCTTAACATTAACAAATCATAAAGTAAGTATTTATCAATTATTTACTTTTCATATCTACCGACATATAAAATTAGACCAACATAAAAATATGAATCAAAATCTTCATACTGTTTGAAATAAAAAAGACATAATGTACTACACCTTTGACCCTCATAAGTATTATACCTATATGTATATATGTTTTTATGTCAACATAGCACTTATAAATGTCGGTGTTTACGTTATAATTATGCATTCAATCTGATGGTGACATATCGCGTGACGGCCTCAAGTTCTAAGAATACCGGCCTTCTGGCGCCAGTCAAGTGACACCTCAAGACATTCTCGCTGGCCATTTATTTGTTACCAACTGCATCTATAATTATTCATATATACTTGTATAAAAAGTCGTGTTTCCTGTTTGCGTCATTGTGAGCGGGTAATGTGCTACATGCGTTCTCTGTTTAATTGTGTAGGTACTAGTATTAAAACTATTATGTAGTATATATAGAGTTTTATACAAATTCTGTCCTTTACAATTTTTATCTACATATGAAAGGAAACTTTAAAACTCAAATAAAAACTTATTCCAATAGGTAACCACTGTTTTTATAACCGCCTTAAAAAAAGAAGGTGGTTATCAATTTGACGTGTATTTTTCTGGTTAAATTTTTATATTTCTGATTCAAATTAATTTGAAAGTCCCCCGCCATAAAGAAAGCTGCACGGCACACAAGAACATGTCTGGCAATGGTAATCCATTGTCGAAATATGAATGAATATTGGTCCATTGTAACCGGGTTTGGCTTTCCTGAATGAGAGTTACTGTTTGCCGTTCCCACGAGTAGCCCACGCATTTAGCACCTCCGCGCTTCCCGGTTCATACGTAGCCTTGTACTTACAATTTACACGTCCTAATCATCTTTGTTGACCAGTTTCATTCATGATTTTATACGAAATACGTCATGGCCGATAACTTTTTCGTATATTAAATATAAACGTGTAGAAATATGAAGGAAAATTTTTGAGGTAAAAAATATAATGTCCGCACTCCAGTTGATTTACTGCTTTGACGTAAACAATTCCGATAATAACATACCTATAGAGTGGATACCTATTTATATCAAATTGAAATACTTATGCTTGAAGGACTGTTCATGATAGGGATGTACCTAATCCACGCTTCAAAATCCAAGTAAACTGAACCGGTTAGCCGATTTCAGTATTATCAATCTGGCTTGTTATCTACAATCTGTAAACTTAGATCACATTTTACTATAATCAGACCGTTGTTACGTAGCATTGATAACATAATATTGTAACATAAAATAAAAAAACCTTAAATTGCAATCAGTAGCTCTAAAATACTTTTTGATTTATAATTTTATAGTTGTCAAAATAGCAAATATTATGTTCTCTTTTTAACTTAATTGTCAGTAGTTTTGTTTTTATTTTTTGCAGTAATCCCAATTAGGGCATATTTTAATTAAGGAAGTTCATCTAGATTATAATTGGACATAGTACATACACAAAAAGCATGCAGACCATAAAATGACACTTTTGAAATAGTGAAGATTGAAGTTTAAATCGTATTTTTGCTCATTGATATTCTATTTTATATTTTGTTAATAAAAAGTTCATATTAAAATATTTTTACTAAGCTGTTTTACTAATGTAAAATATAGATGTTATAGAACTAATTTGGCAAACTCGACTCTTTTTCGACCATACTGTGGGTTGGACCCTTTTTGCGTATCTACATCCATTTAGTTTAATGTATTTATATTATTTGTTGATAAACCTGTGTTAAACCTTTTGTAAATATATATTTTTCATCAAAAGCAATAATAAGATATTGAAGAGGTACAAAAATGCTCAATTTTGTATTTATAAAAGTAACAAATGTTTATATTTGAAATAACTGAGTATTAGAAGAAATCTAGAAGACGTCATCGACTAGGCAGCACAAAGTTTGTTTATTTAAACGGAAGCGAAGATCGTCCGTCGGTGATGAATGGCATATTCTCACACCATGAACATCTTAAATATTTCATCATGGATTCTAATAATCGTTATATATTATGGATTTAATATATCATAGCAGAAATAACAGTCTATTGCTTCTCATTCTGGATAAGAATAATAATAATGCAAGTCCTGACGCATATTTTACATCAAAGCCATATTAAATATTATATAATCATTATTTTACGTATATTTTATTATTATACTATTAGGAAGTAACATCTCTATATTATTTCTCTAGACGTTGATCAGAATCATACAGCCTTAACCTACAAAGTACAATGTAAATTACCTTATCCCGAAAAGAGTTTGGATAGGCATTCTATGTTTACGGTAGTCGATAAACAGTGGGTATATAGTACGAAATAATACATTAATACCATAAATTCTAACCTATCAGATCACTAGTATTTACGAGAGTTTAACATGATTTTGATGTCCCGCATCACTAAACAAAAACCGACTCCGCATAATGCTATTGCAGATGGCAACACGGAAAATAAGCTTTTATGATATTTTTTTTATTTTATACTTTTTTTTTACATACTAATTACATAAACATAAAAATAATAGGATATGAATATGATTATTGGAAGTTATTATTTATGTATAATGACTTCATAAGGAAAATATGTTAAAACTGATTGTAACCATGACGATTTAAACGTTTTCTTAATATGACATAGAAGTATCCTTTTGAATGAATAAACATATAATTATTATTATTTTTATCATAATTTAAGTTTTATTTGACTATTTCCGTTTTTATTAATCAACCTATAGTGTAAATAATATTAATAATTTGTATATACAAAATATAAAACACTGAATATATAAACATGTTTTTGCACTACATAGTTTTTAGTTATAAGAAGCCCAAAAATTAGTTTATGAGTACGTGAAAATACATAATAAAAATATGTGTTTATGAATAATGCCTACTAAGGTTCATTTTGATGTTTTCATACGAAATAAATTACATAAATTGATGCACAAATCAATAAATGAGCACTTTAATAAACCAAAAATAGATTTTTCTACTCACAATACATAATCTGTGTCAAATATCTGGGTTGCGAGCATCAAATATTTGCATATATACACACAGCTTCACCTACTTTGCATGACAGAAGTTTACTTTCGAAAACTGATGTAAAATATTCGATTTATGCGATTTGAACATCATTAAACTAAATATACACTCGGGTCGATAATATAGTTAAATGTTTTTAGAATGGAACAAAACATTTGCTCATCCGATGTAGAAATTAAATGTTATTTCACGTGACTGTATGTGGGTATTTGTTTAGTTGTTTAATTTTTTTCGATCGATCAGTGGTCGAACTCTTAATCTGATTAAATTAAGTATAAATCATAATATGTAATTTTCATTTTAAATAGGCCATAATGCCGCATTAATATTTTTTTTAATTATGAGAATATTAGTGCGTACATTAGTTCGCGATCACATTGCAACAGATCCCGACGACGTTTTGATTACTGCGACCCGCGCACCTTCTCGCGCTAATTTATGCGCATAATAGTCTCCACGAAATATTTTATTGTATGAAAAATAGACCGGCAACTTCATTACTCGACTTGATACGACATAACCGTCACGTTGACGTGAAAACGTGTTAAATTATATTTTTATGCGTGCTTGTCTTTGATGTTTTTAATGTTTTTATAAATAGCAATAGGTATACACTTTAGATGCAATGAGGTGACCTATGATTTATAACATATTTTATAGCGATTTGTAGTAAACTAATTGTTATTTTGAATACATTTTATGAATCTTATTTTTTACTATAAATTTATCCTTACTGAAACACATAATAAAACAGTGATTACATTCTACAGGCATGCAATTTGCACACGAGCTCTAACACACTTTAGCTCAGAATGGATTATTGTAATTTCATCCTCTGAATACTTTCGAGATATTACCTAAACGGCTATAACTATAAAAATATATAACTCACAATTAAGTGACGGCTATAACTATAAAAATATATAACTCACAATCACTTATACATCATCACTACATAGTATAAAACAAAGTCGCTTTCTCTGTCCCTGTGTCCCTTTGTATGCTTAAATCTTTAAAACTACGCAACGGATTTTGATGCGGTTATTTTAATAGATAGAGTGATTCAAGATGAAGGTTTATATGTATAATAACATCCATTAAATAGTGGAGAAATACTGTTATTTTGTTATGTTATACCCGTGCGAAGCCAGAGCGGGCCGCTATGTTTTTATATACAACGTTCAGTTTTTCTGTAGTGTATTTAGTATCAGCATTGCACCCGTACGAAGCCGGGGCGGGTCGCTAGTAATGGTATAAATAACAAATAACTAAAAACATTATCATTCCATTATGAACAGTGGCGCCACACGCGGCCATAGCGCGCACTAACGAGAGCACGCGGCGTGCACACGACCTTAATGTACTTTTGTTCGCATTAATTAGTAAAATGTTCACGTGTTCGCAACTAATGAACTCCTTTGTAGCGTGGGAGGGGAGCGCTGTACTCATTTTAATGACCACCACTAACTACATACCAATATTTTATATTGAACTATATTTTTATTAGTATGACTTTATTTATCAGCAACGTAAACATACGACTTGTTTATATATCGTTTTAGATAAAAATAATATGAGTATGTGAAGGCTATATTTGATATAGTTACATAATTTTAATAACCACATCAACTGGCCCTGTGGCGCAACGGATAACGCGTCTGACTACGGATCAGAAGATTCCAGGTTCGAATCCTGGCAGGGTCGCTACATTCTTTTTTGTTTTATTATATTTTTTCTGTTATTTACTAATTAAAATGCTAGATCATAGATTAGTTGTAATATTTGACGCATATGTACATTTTTTTTCATACAAAATGTTATATTTCTTTTGAGAGTAAAGAAACCAGGATTAATTTATACTTATTAAAAAAATGCGTGTTTTCTCAAAAGACAACTTTGTATTTTCTGAGTGGTGTCACTCTTATCAGCAAATAGAATGAACACTCACACACTATTATTTTTTTGCCATTACGTTGACTCATCACTTACCACTTCACTTAAAATAAGATTTTGACAATTGGAAAAAATTATGGCACCGCGCAAAAAGCGCTAAGAGCGATAAAAGTCGGTCCTAGGCGCGATGACGACTTTACGACAACATTCCTTATCACATGACTGGGAAGTGTCAAAATATTTTAATATCCACAAACACTCTGATCTTTTCACGCATACTACTAAAACTGCTTTACGACGCAATAAACATCATCGGAGGCGAAATTTAAAATTATTGCACTCATTCCAAGGGCAGTGTGAACTGATTCAGTAATTTAAACACTTGAAAATGGTTGTCACTCTATTAAAACTGTAACGTTTTGCGTATTTTTAACGACAACAAAGAAAAAATTTGTTTGTCAATCATCAACATGACTGCAGAACAAATTTATTACAATAAAATTTGTTAATGGAACAAAAAACTCGTATAGTATTGCAAAATATGAAATACAAATTGTAAAAAATGTAACTAAAAAGAGAGATAGTAATGTAATTTTAATTTACAAAAATATGTAAGAAGTGTTAAAGTGTGTAAAAAATTTAACATGGACGCAAATATATAAAATTTTGACTATACTTATATCAAAATAAAAATGTTAGATCCGTTATAATCAAATTAATTAAGGAAACCCTCTTCCGTGATCTTTCCTTATAAAACGAACCAGGAATGTCTGTTTTACCGTTTCTCGTGTCAAATATCATTCTTCACCACGACACGTAGAATTGTACGTTATCACAATTCACAGCACAACTATTTTAGTGTTCCCTTATCAATAGGGGTCAAGAACGCTCCTTCCGCCAGATAACGCGCGATAAAACCAAAATACACCCAGCATCCCAATATTGTAAGTGGAAACAAAAAATAAAGTATCGCTGATACGGTCGAGAGCATTTATGTCAAACTTTTTGTTTGTTGTATTGATAAGATAGTTATTGGTTATTCACGATGCCATCGGTTTTCGAGGATTTTTTGTTGGCTGTTTGCCCATGATGCATTCGATTTTTAAATATTTTCCTAGCTCTTAGGCCGTCGCTGTATGTACGGCAAACATCCTGTCCGCAAACAAATATTGAAACATCTCGTCAGTTGTCAATTTGTCACAAACCAACGGACGTGGCGGACACGTGCTAAATATTATACGATCATCTTTTTATACAGAGCTTAAGGTAAACCACTGCAAACCTTTCAAATGGTCATAGCGACCGTGTCCTTCAATGATAAACTTAAACCAAAAGAAAAATTTGAGTTTGAAGTTTGAGGCGTCCTATGTATATAAAACAAGAAAATTAAATACCTTCATAGTTGGGTATGGGTTCGTATTAATTCCTAGCTCTTCTCTCATTTCTACTTTCCTACTTCCTATTGTTGTAAAAAATAATTATTTTAAAAAAATATATCTTGCACTATATTATATTCAATTAATTTGTAAATGTATAAACAACCTCTATTACGTCTATTTATAATGATTCGTGTGCATTATTGCTATTGATGACGTTTATACTGAGTTTAATTCGCAATACAGATGTGTATGTGGCACATAAGCCGGTATACAAATGGTTAACTGACAGGCCGACCCCGCGAGTGCCATTCAACTGCGCGATGTGCGAATCATTCGATTAGCATTTAACGTTCACACCCGATTATGTACGTGACGAAATGTGAACCGATCATAAAGGCTGTTACAAGATACTTGGAAAAATGCGTAAGATATCCGAAATTTAATGCGTTTGCATACTGTATCGGTTTCCGGTTGCAAATCAATTTGGCGGGCGGTTCCTTTTGTGAAATAACGTTTGGTTAACACGGTAAATTGAGAAATGGTATATTCTATATCCAATTAATACATAACCATATAACATTAACAGTTCGTATAAATAACATTCTAACAAAATTCATCTCAATTGCTTCCTCATAATTTGGTATGCCCAGTTTTATCCATCAGATGCTGATTATGCTTTCTGAGCATAATTAATAGGATTATGTGTGTATACTTCAGATCATTAATAGCCCTGGGTTTCAAGGTCTTCGGTCACACCTACGATTTCCAAAGCATGTTAATATAGCCAAAAAAATTACAAAACCAAGGAACCACAGTCAATGTGCAATTATGATGTGTTCATAACGAGACGTCTTTTAAGTGCATCGCTTTCATCAGCAGAGGACCGTGTCGATATTATTCATTGCACTCGAGTCGTGATTCGCTCCGCCCCGCGCCGAGGGGACTTTGGGTAGGGACGAAGATATATTGCAATCAACTTCGAAAGCCCTTTTTCCCTATAATTTGTTGCCTTTTTATACATTTGTACGATTTGACCTCAACCCTGATTAAGAAAAACCTATTCATATGTACCCTGAGTAGTTTATTTATACACAACATATACAAGTGTTATAAGTATTGCACCAAACAAACTTTGTTGTTCATTTAAAACACGGCTTACAAAAAGAAAGCACTTTGTCACGATTGTTGAGAATACTAATATCGTATTTTGATTCAAAATTCTTCTAAAAATTGAGCACAATGTTTTTTTTTACCTATGACCGAGTGTATATCCATACTAGTACCAATTATCTGAGCATCATCAACTATTGTTATAAAAGTAAAACGTAGGAATAGAAAACCATGTGCATAATGGCATGTTAGCTATATCCCCCTTTAATAAAAAAATGTTATCTCAACATTATAACTTCTTTTATTCGGGACAGTTGACGCTTAGCTATAAAAGGCTAGAGTTTAACCCCTACACAGCATTATTAACGAGCATGAGTCCTTTTATCGTGTAAACATAACTCCCATGTCTGCCGGCACGTGGCGCGGACACGCTAGCTGATATTGTGGAGCGTGCCGACGGTGGTGCCGGCTCGCTAGGGTATGGGGTGGCTTTTACTAAAATGCATTACACATAATGTAATTTTACTCGTGCTTTTGTAAATTACCGTGGAAAATAAATCAATACACACGCGAATTTTCTTATCAAACAAGTTCTTATTATGATACATGGAATTCAGTTTCACCACTCACATCAATATTAACGCTACGTCGATTTTTGTTGTTTTCAGCATTATATGACATACTAAGCGAATCATTGCGCCCATTTTATTCTATAATTTTATTCTTTAATGCGTAGATACATTGTAAATTATAAAAAATATATAAATTTCAAACTTCTCTTTTTAATATTATAAGTACCTAGAGCCAGTAACTCTGGTAACCCTCTAGTCTTCTTAACCAACAAATTGCAATACTATCCGGCAGCTTATTCAAGAAGAACTAATCTAACTGACAGCGGCCGACGGTGACGACGTACAATGCGGTCATAATCCGCAATCTACATGCACACCTCGTTAAATTATATCGCGAAATTAACATGACATTCTGTAATGAGATCTTCTTATACCACGGTGGTTGGCAACTAATTCTTTTTATTCCAGTAATTTATTTATATATCTTTATGTACTATACCACGGTGGTTGGCAATAATTTATTCCAGTAATTTATTTATATATCTTTATGTATGTTACATCTTATTCTGAGATGAAGAATATGTTATCAGTTATTTCTGTTTATTTTTGGGAGGTCTACGTTTAGTATAGGGCATGATTACATAAATTTTGAAACGTAGGTAATGTTTAGCTATTAAATTCAAGTTTTATACCTAAATGACGCATGAATTCATAAAGTACATAAGAGATATCCTATGATAACAAAAGCTTTCCCAAACTACAGAAGGGAACCCGCGTCGTTTCCTGCGGCGCACGTGGACACATTTCCGGCGTGCGCATGAAAATTATACAGGCCCGAATTTGTGGGAAACGGGATATTGATTTTCTTGTCTCAACATAAGATCTTTTCCGTATATTTGTCTTTAATAGTTATTTGAGTAATATGTAATATATTTTTTTTACTTATTACTTCATTGACTTTGTGTAATTTAATATTGGTTTGATGTTAGAGCATGTACGCACAATATTTAAAACTGTACGTAACAAATAAAATTTATATCCTCTTTAAATATACAACTTTTTCAATTTAACAATGGCCTAAAGTACACTGTTTATTATAATAAACTGAATAAATAAAGTACAACACTGCATAATAAATAACTAAACGGAATAAGAAACACATTACCTACGACGTCGGTGTTAAACCTAGCCGTGATGTAATGGTGGCCATAGCACATGAATTTGTAAGAGTTCTCAGTACAATGTCCATGCAAATATGTGATGATGAGATCAGCATGAGGTGCGGCTTCTTACCATTAATATAATGATGAATATCGCGTGAAAAGTTATGCTTTTGTGTTAATAGAATTCAGCTTTCCATCACCTTTTGCTATTGTTTATTTTGACTGGCATTTGTGTTATAATATTATAGAGTTTGGCATGTGGGCGTCATTACTTATATGAAATATGAGAGTAGACGATAATTTTAAGTATTTATTGTTCTTTTGAATATCACAGATTACTTAGCTAGCATATGCTAGCTAACTCTATTGTATACTAAAATATATCAAGCGACAGCGTTTATACTAAGACAAGCAATTAACCTCTATTTATTAAACTGGCCAAAACTAAAACCTCATTAACAGATACATACGTCATTAGCAGTGTTTACTAGGACTATAAGGTTGCACAAACTAAAAGTTCAATACTAACCTCTTAAATACATGCAATAGAGAGTTAATTTGCCTAATCCCTTGATCAATATTATTTATCTCATTACAATCAGTAACTCAACCCGTGTAAGGTTCTGCATGCCCGACCCTTATTTGGCATTGCTGTTGCAGCTAACATTTCACGATCTCCGTAATGTGAAGTCAATGGCGCTTGCGATGGACCGGGCGGGGTAGGGACGTCCCACAGGACACCCAGCGTGGGGTTGATACAAAAGGGTTGAAAACAAACATCTATGTATATTGTATAGGTTAAAAGACACGCTTTGTAAGTTTGTTTTCGTTAAGACTACATGCTATAGATTATAATATGATCCGGGTCAATAGAGAGTTCCTATCGCGAATATAATATAGGGTTTTAGGTTTTCTATTGGTTAAAAAAAATTCCGAATCCCATCAGGAGTTTTAGAACATACCTTACCAGAAAGTACTTTCTAACTAATTTACTTCATTATAATGCTAGTATAAATGATGCAATATCTGCGGATAATTATATCACAATATTTTTATAAAATCGTTTATTATGTACAATATCAGTCATAAACACATTTCATGTAGAGTACTAATAGATAAGAATGTCACAAATAGCACTACAATTTGCTCTTTCACAATATCGGATCATTTCACTAAAACCTCAAATGTCAATGAGGAAAACACCGAATTTCCGCAACAAAAGACAAACGCGCTATAACACGTGAATGTTTTTGAGGAAAATATAACTTAAACCAATGTTTCCTTCAATTGATACTATTATACATACATAAATCAAACAAAAATGGACTTTATGTTAAGATAAAAACGTCAAAAGATATCAGAGTCGCACTAGATTTTCGTAAAGAACATGCTATCAGTATGTTTCGTAAGAATAACATTTGTTATCACCCACTGCTTCATAATTATAATGTATCTTCAAAGTCTTAAATTGAGAGAATAGCAACGAGTAAATAATTCAAATCACAAAAAGGTTATTATTCAGCAACAACTTCTACATCAGAAATATCGAAGTACTTAATAACAAACATTTGCCAAGTGTACAAACATTGGTTCCAACGCGTGAGGTCATGAAATTTTAATATTGGCTAAATGCCTTACACCGTTTTCCACTCGAACGTTCCTCGCAACGCAACGTGATAGTAATGTATAAAATATCTCCCTCCATTTCCCTTTACTTTATCCGACTTCAGTCGACATGGCTGCTTGAATATTGAATCGTTGATTGAATTTTGTATAAGCACCGGATATAGGTAATAAATAGAATTGGCCGACCGCTACTACATTTTTTACTATGGATAAATGGTAAAGTTGTTGTGAGATATTCAGTGCAGTGTTCAGTTCAGAAACACGGATGAGCTGGCGGCTTTATAATGGAATAAGAATGTGGAACCTTAACGATCTCTTACGTTTACGCGAATGTTAGAGATTGGAAAAACTATTTTGTGGTTTTTATATTATTTCGAAGAGTTTGCAGCTTTCGTGGTCATGGGGCGGATTATAATATAAAACTCACGATAAAATCCGCAAAATAGTTTTATTTCAATGATGTGGAACCTTTTTAGACATTTGGAAATCATACTCATCACGATACGCTATAAGATAATGTCACTTTATGTTGGCTTCCTATAAAATACTAGCATTTACTTAGCAGATAAGCACTCTATTATTGTAATTAGTATTTAAGTAACCACTGGTAAGTTATAAGTCAGATTTTTTAAAGATTTCTCTTTGCTTGATCCTTATATTGATTGTTGATGAAATTCTTTTATATATCGTTTATTGTGTCTTTTATATATTGTTTATTACAAAATATCTCGTTGCCATCATTCATATTGTTAATAAAATATCTTTGATATCACAAAGTGCGTCAAACGCAATCATAAAGTTGTACATATTTGTATACTACTTTCAATCAAAAAAATATAGATTCAAATGGATATCGAGACGAGATACAGACAATTTCCTTATCATCCAACATTTTTACTGACTACAAGATTTTAATATTTTTTTTATTGAAGCTAACAATCCCGACTTCAATAAAAATGAAAACTCCAACACGCCTTGCTTTGTTAACCATCAATAAATTTAATTAAACAAATGAATGTAATTGTAGTGATGATACACCGAGCCCATACAAGTCCGCCAGCTGTATGCCGCCCGCCCGCCGCGACCGAACCAATTTAATAAAAAGGTTTCACTTAAACGCCCTACCTAATGAATGTCGTACTAACATAGACAAGCTTTATACTTAGAAAATATATTTCCTATGTTTTTGGTGATGGTATATTTAGTCGTAAAACATTTCAGGTTCTGCCAGTAATTTTGTTAAGAGATGATTAAGTATCTATCGCAGTTTTATCAACTAACGATAGCTAAAACGAAACGTAAATTTTGAGTAGGGAACTATGATAAAAAGTACGAAGTTTTCTTATAAAATTAACTGGCTTTATCATAGGTAAATAATAAACCTAGGGGTAAAAGAAACATAATATAGAATATTAGACGCAGACAGTGAAAATAATGAGTTAACACTGCGCGAATATCAGTATGAAAGTTCTAAAGGTGTCCGGTCCGTTTTATGACATTTCATCACGTCATGTTAGTGAAGTTACTCCCAGTACCTCCACGTCACCCCGCGGCCCGTCCCTGCGCCGTGCACGTGCGCTGTTATAACGAAAATCGATGAACAAACACACTTTCTCTAATTTCTTATACGTGATGACCGTTTATCAAACCAACTTGGTTTTGAATATTGTATATCAATTTAGTATTTATATATACAATTAATAACTAACTATACATCATGTAGAGTTTAATACGTCTCAATTTTGCTATATTTTGTAAGTTTATGCATAATGGGAGCTCGTAAAAAACAAATTTAGCGATATTTTAATAATTCTAAAGAATTCTTCATCACTTAAGTTCTACCGATACTTTAAAAATGTATTATTTGCAAAACTAATAAAATACAAGTTCATTTACAATAAAACATAAAATGTTATTTCGAAATACATGACAAATATTTACTTAAAGTAAAGAAGGGTCGTGATTAAGTTACGCGCCATGCATCCGCCAATTTGTATCGCAGTCGCCCCACGAGCGACATCCATCAATGAAATTGAATTACAACGCGTAATTAAATAGTCCTTGTCGTATAACATAAATCCGACTTCTCTACAACAGATGCGAAACAACTTACAATTCATCAATAGTTCTATTACCTTTGTCCGACGCTGAGACATGAATATATTATAGGTATTAGTGACAAAAAACTAAAGGTATTCAATAAGTAATTTAAACAAACACATGGTTAATAATGTTAATCATTATTTTGCTTACGGCATGTTATTATACAATTGAATTACGTGAATCAATTACCGTCCTTATAACTGGGTTACTAACAAGAAACCAATCACCATACGTTAACTATATAACGGTATACGAGTACGCAGTTAATAAATATTAATATAGAACATCGAAACATTATTTCTTTATCGGCTCAACTAAAAGCTTCTCTCATCGCGGGCGCCGGCTTACACTTCGTACTGTAAACAATAACATTGGAAACTTTTTAACACATCATAGCAAGCATCGAGTAAATTCTCTTTATAACATTACTTTAGAGCGAATAATTCGTGCTGTGAAAATATACAAGGCACGTGGGCGCGGCGTGGCGCAAGTGAAAACTTGCTTTATTTGCTTTTAGAATTAGGGACATGTGTGCATGCTGCAGCCAGATATAGACTTATGTATACTGCAGGGAAATATATGGACGCCACTTTGGGAACTTGCAGGGTTGGTTCTTTTAACAATCGTTGGTGCTCATGTGCAACGCAATTAAGTTGGTGCAATTATTACTTTACTATATAAAAATATTTAAAGTAAGAGTCGTGTACGTGATTGCATTTAATCTATTCCGTAATTGTTAGTGGCAAAAGTTTTGAAAGTCTTTATATTATATACTAGAAAATCGCCTCTGCCAGTTCCGTTAATTTTAAAAATATACATCATCATGGTAAATTTAATGGACACTATAAGAGTCATACAATTTATTGAAAAACTTTCATTTAAATAACATCATAGCGTAGAGCAAATAAATATCCACTTGTAGTTAATACAAATTACAATGTCGGGGTAATAAACAGTTGGTCAGCTTTCATCTGTCAGTCAGTTGTACCACGCGGCTATACAAACACGAAGGCGGGCGGGCGGCGCCGAGACGCCCGCCGAGATTATGATCGTTTGTGGAACGTGATTAATGGCCAACTAGCGCCTATGCGTGAGCGCACACCAACGCGCACAATGGTGTCTAACCGAAACTCTGACGCAACACAAACGTGCCAAATGTTGATGGACTATGAAATCTTTTTATGTATTTACTTGCTACAATTAACATACGCTAAAAAGTAAGTTATGATTAAAAAGGCGTCGACAAAACAATTAGGACAAGTTTTACGCAACTCAATGTCTCTTGTTGGTTGGTTTTGGATTCCTCCAAACATTATTCATCCGAATCGTATTAATCCGTTGTTTATGATCCATGAACATGGCAAAACTTCATCGGATTAGAAAGCGAAATCGGCAACAGGTGCGTTTCTAAAATACAATGATTTAGTTATGCTCTGAAAATTCTAGAAGCAGTCATTTAACACTTCCTACTTTGATGCGTGTGCGCCGTTTCAAAACAAACGTTTCCACTCAAACATTGTCACAGCTAACTGTGTGATGTCAAACATGCATGACCTGGCTTTCTGCACTTTCTACTGCATAATGTGTCGTGTTGTTTTTAACAATAGTAACTCCTTCAGTGTGGTTTGCAGTGTCACTAATTTGAGTGATATTAACTACAATCCGCACATGTGAGAAGACTACGTTAAACGATTATGTAAGTACATGTTAAAGTTTGTCATATGAATCAACAAGTTTTGTGCCAAATAGTGTCATAGGCCAACCTAAAGTATATTATGACTATTTTGACAACATATTAACAAGTACCTAATAATATTTAAATTTAATTAACGTGATAATCTTTAGAACAATCCATATTGTAATTCGCTGAAAGACGAATGTGGTACCAGTGCAATAAAATATATATAAGTAAAGACAAAAAATCAATCAATCTGATGGTTAATGAAAGTCTTAATATCCTCAACGAAGACTCGTTTTTTCTTTCACGACTTAAGACGGATCCATCAAAAATGATTGACAATACATTTTACCAGAGAAGCAACTGTAAACGAACAAAAAATTAAATTAACCTTCGTTCGTGACGAATTGTTAAATGTATTGCTTCCAATATCTAGGTGTGATTCATTTGTAATTGCTTCTGGTAGAGCAACAAAGCAAGTCGAACGTGTGTTGGTAGTGGAAGTGTATAAATCAATGCGCATGCGCACGCGGCTGGCGTCGAGCGTCGGCGTCTATGACGACATGTAACGGACTACTCTGACCGCCACACGT
>NW_023593397.1:0-4762 GCF_014839805.1 Manduca sexta
AGAATATATTCTTTACAATTTGGTAATGATTTTTCTAAACATTTCGATGAAAATATCTTCTGTTGAACTTTGCCTCGGCATGGTTTTAGAAAATATATTTCATGATCTTTATCTACCAATGCCGTTAACATCACTAAGACATCCATATCTTCTGACTTTACACGACTCAGTAAAAGTATTTAAAAATATCAATAAAGACCCCAATAATATATTGCAAGCAGGTGTAGCATGTATTTTGAGTTTATATGGCGCTCCGTCTAAAACTCATGATTTAAATACATTAAGGTTCAATTCTTTCATAAAAGCAACAGCCAAAAATACGAGTGTTCTTTTGTCATCACTGCCTCCAACAACTGATGCAGCGTCTGAGCACCTTAACAGAGTGTACCTACAAATTCAGATATGGCTAGGAAATGACGTAGTTATTGAAAATTGGGGATGGAAGTATTCCAATAACATGTACATCCCAATAACAATGAATCGATTACCTGCTCCGGATAATTTAGTGCAAATGTTATTTTGTAATTGCAAAAAGGGATGTGGAGCTGCGTGTGGATGCGGAAAAAGTTGTTTATACTGCAGTGTAGCATGTTTACAGTGCAGCGGAAATAGTTGTTCCAATACTTCACCTATTCTACAGATAGATGAAGTAGAAGAAAATATTTGATGTAGACAACAATGTAATATATTTAAATAAACAGATTTTGTACTAATTTTTTTTTTCTTTTCATTAGTCGTAATTAATTACCTTATTTTTTTAAAATTGCACAATAGAGTATGTTTCATTTATAATTAAACTGGCCGAGAAATTCCATTGTACATAGCAGCTGTCGCTTCGCTCTCCCCCTCCATCGTTTTTTCTCACCTGTTCGAGATCCCTACTGCTATTTTTATACACAGGTATCTTTGAAAAATGTTCCTATATGTCTACTCAGGTAAGATTTAACATATAAATAAAAAAAATACTGTTTAATGTGAAAATATATGGTCAAACATAATTTTTTTATAATAATTTGTTTAAAAAATGAAAAAAAGGAGTGCACAAAAAAATTATGGGTAAACATTGCAATTTATAGTTTAAAAAACAATATCCCACATCGATCATATTAATTCATTCACTATAACTCTAATCCGAGGTTTTACGGATTTAAATGCTCCAGGCACTCCACTAATTACTGTTCTCAATAAATCTACTGATAGTATTTCAATCCTGTGTTATTTCTCTCATAACCTATCAGATACCAGTGCCGGGTTTATATTTTTTATGAGTGTACGCCACTTTATTTCCGCCGCCCCATATAGGTAAGTTTATGTATGTAGGTTTCTAAAATACTTAATAATTTTCCATTTGTTTGTATTATGGAAGGCACTAAGGTTAAATAAACGAGTGATTAATTAAATCGAGTGAGCGTCTTCTTAAATCTGCCGCCATAGGTCGCGGCCTATACGGCCTATCTACAAATCCAAGACTGCTGCCGTACCATTCGCATTGTTCAACGAGACAACAGTCATGGAGACGAGCGCGCCGGAGCTGCGGATGAGCTCCACCACGTGTTCGTGAGACGCGGCCGACACGTCCTCGCCGTTTATCTGAAAAGGCACCAGTTATAACATACAGCCAGATATAGGATATGAAAGTTTTTTTTTATTGCTTTGAATGACGAGCCGAGCTTGCCGTTCGCCTGATGGTAAGCGATACGACTGCCCATAAACAGAAGAAACACCATCCAACACCTTGAATTACAAAGTATTGTTTGGTATTCTATTGCGCTCGTCATCCTGAGACATGAGATGTTAAGTAGACAATGGATTGAAGCAATTATAAAAATGTTTGATTAAGGAATATGCAACTAATAAAACATAATTATAGGCACAATAACATTGAGATATTCACTGATGGTAGGTAGGTGGAGAGTCCACCTAGGTAGGTACCACCGCAATGACTATTTCTGCCGCCAAGCAGCAGTGTGTAGTCACTGTTGTGTTCCGGTTTGAAGAGAATTGCAGCCAGTGTAACTACTGGACATAATGAGACTTAACATCTCATGTCTCAGGATGGTGGGCGCAGAGGAATACCAAACAATACTTTGTAATTCAAGTTGTTGAATGGTGTTTCTTCTGTTTATGGGCGGTCGTATCGCTTACCCTCAACGAACCGCAAGCTCGTCTCGTCAATCAAAACATTACAAAAATAAAATAAAATAGTATTTATATTGACACATTTACCGACGCGCGTGGTAGGCTTTGTCACCTTTTTATAATTTAAAAGAACAGCCATACCGCTTATCGACTACAAAATTCCGTCCAAACTAATTAATTTAGTTAGAAAAAAATGTTTACGAAGAAACGTGCTTTGATTGTTTGTAAAACCATTGGAAAATAAACATCCACACGTTGTAGGTAGGAATTTGCAAACACGGTTTAACATTGTTACTTCTAACTTCTAGCTAAATGCAAGTTTTATTAAAACTCTTCATTGAAATTGGGCTAGAAATAAAAAGAGTCTAAATGAGTGACTAATAATTATGACAATAAATAAAATATCGAACATAATTGAGTTGGACATATTATGATATCAAATGTTTAATGAAAATCACAACTTATCTTCTAATTGCAAGTAAGTAACCTATTCTTATTTAAATAAACTTTTGATGCAGTAGAAAATGACAAAAATAAGTATGTGTGTAAATCTCACCGCCACAAGAAAGTCCCCCTTCTTGAGTCCGGCGCGGTCGGCCACGCCGCCCGCGTCGACGTCGTCGAGGTACTGCAGTGCGGGGCAGCGCCCGACGGGCGCAGCTCCATCAGCGGCGACGACGCCTTGGCGCCGCGCAGCACGAACCCGAACCCGCGCCGCGCCCGGTGCAGCACCACCGTGCGCGTCTCCATGTTGCCATATCTGCACATACATCAGCCACTAAATATACGTTCAGCAGTGGAATCTTCGTCTAAACATTTTGCTGGTAGCGACTACCGTATCCAAGGTGTTAAAATTCGCCATAGTGACTGACGTAAGTGTCTCGCGTTCCGAGAACAGTCTGTGTATAATCTATTCCAATAGGCCGGCATAATTGTGTCGACTACCGACATTCTAATTACTATTGGACAGCACTCTACTTACCATCAGCTGCAGTGTGGTCACTTTGCTGTGCACGTACAAAAAAAACATACATACAGGGATTTTTTATCAAAAGGTTGTAAAATTTATATGAAGCCTTAGATTGACAAACATATTTTTACAGAATTTTAAAATGCAATAAAAATCATATTGCACAAACATTTTTTTTTATAAACACTGATTCTAACTTTAATTTATCTGAATTAGTCTAAAAATGCTTTTTACTTCACGATTAACTTATATAGTAACCAATTGAATAACGAAGCGAAATGCGTTTGACCAACAATACTCGGGGACGACGGGCCCGGGTAAATTCACCAGCCGTCGTACAAAACCAGCCGACAACAAACCTGTTGGCAAGCAAGTTGATCACAATCCTGGCGACGCATGTCGGCCGCCGCCCTGCACAGTACAGGGCCACCAGGTTCTCCCAAGAGCCTGTGATGCACATCTACCCGACACGACACTGCCTTACGTACTGACATTTAGACTAACATTGTCTATTGTTTGTTGGTTTATGCAGTAGGGTATAATAAAATATCGTGGAGGTTTGGATAGGTTTATTCAAGAAAAATATTTTTCAATTATATTTTACTTAGTGGATAATGGTGTTGGTTAAGTTTCTATACTAACTTTTCAGTCAGTCTTGTACTTAACTGTTTGTTGTCTCAAATAAAAAGGAAAATATGGTGTTAGTTATGTAATTATGAAGTTTCTGTACTATTCTTTTGAGTCAGTCTTATTACACATGTTTGTTGTCCCAAATGAAATAAAATTTCAGTTTCACACACAAATAATTTTGAATCCGTTCTCTTCTGTTACTCAAATACAACTGTTCTATCCATCAACTGTTCTATAAGATTTTTTTATAATTAACATACTTCGTTTGCTGCAAAACAAACTTGTACAGCGTTTCGTTCAGCAACCTTCTTGGTTTTTAAAAAATACATGCGAGTATCTTAAGAAAATAATATTATTTGTTTCTATAGCATAACATCATCCGAGACTGATTATTATGAACTCATCAAATGAGATAACACACTTTGTTGCATGTTAACAATTAAACTAACGCACTGCAATATGTCATCACACGCAATACAGAAATATAAATACTTTTCCATCAGTAATCTCATGACATGCCCACATTACATTTAAATGCAATGTCTGAGCTTGGTCCCGACTTTTTATGATGTTAAATGAAGATTTATACAAGGGATAGCAAATTCTAGGCCAGTAATTACTGAAATCCAGTATTCAATATCCAGTAATTGTTGTTACGCTTTTACTATCTATCTTAAAATGGACTAATCAGAACAAATTATTTTGACATGCTTACAAATGAGTTATTCTGATTGGTTCATTTGGGGAATCGGATTGAAGATTGAGATTGGGATCGTTTATTGAAAACAGCTGTTAGCGGGATCCCATAATGGGAAAGGCGAGCTCCTGGGCCAGCTCAGCTGGTTACTGAGATAAGTTAGACTATTTATCCACTTTTTCTATGACAAAATCTTTTATACGTATTTTAAAACCTGGTAGGAGGTCGTCATTATTAAAGAATGGAGGTGTGCTTACGATTTCTTTATCCTCGGAGCGTGGCGCTGTACGTCTTGCTGAGCGTCATCTCTCGTCTGCCGGTCACTC
>NW_023593398.1:0-23559 GCF_014839805.1 Manduca sexta
TTTAGTTGAAGAATTGATATTTAGAACTGGAAAATAGATCTTATTACTCTTAGCAATAAACTAAAATTAACCTTGATATAAATTACGCTAGAAAATGTAGTAACAACTTCTGGGAATAAACTTCAAAGGCCCAGCTACGGGTGGTTTACAGAATCATCGCTAAAAACGTGTAAATAAAGATGCGGTTTTACTAATAGCGATTAATATATCTGATAATGAATAAAATTCGCGAATCAACATTTACATTGTTAAAATAGACTTCTTTGCTACTTACGTCGATATAAACTATTTGTTTAACTGGAAATTCATAGTTTTATAACCAAGCTACTGTTTTAATATCTTAATTTCTTTCAATAACTCCATAAACAACTGTTTAAAATTGTAAAAAACTAAAAACAGAATATGTCCTAACTATTCGCAAAAAAGTTACGAAAAATATAGCATGCTCGAAAATAATGCTGTCAAATGTCAATCAAGTTTTATCCCGACCTAACAAACTAATTTAACCGTCAACATGGCCGTCAAATATTTAAAAAAAACAACTTCACTCACGTTAATACAACAACAAGTTCAAAATTTGAAACAGAATTGACACAAATTAATTGCATTTGTATACGTGTTACGAACCTGAATAGAAATGAACATAAAGTAAGTATTTAAACCCGCTGACAGTAAAACCGCGGGCTTACCACTGAAAATACCTACAAAAGTCGGGATAATTAGCAGCCATGATAAATCGTTTTAGTCACGTTTTTCAAACATGTTCCGCACCTCGTGTGTTTATGATTGATGGTAGAGCGCCGGTATTATTGGTAAAAAGACGGATTTGTTCGCAAACTTTCACTATTGTAAATCGTTTGTTGAGTGCATTTGTTATTTTTTACCAATTACAGAATTTAATTTCTTTGATATTTAATTTAAAAAAAACACACACATCACGCATTTATCCCCGAAGGAGTAGGCAGAGGCGTGACGAAGGCACCCACCTTTCGCCAAGTGATTCGCATATCATGATGTGATAGACGGCGATCCTATCGTCATATCAGGCACAAATTTCAGACTCCGGGTTGATACTGAGTAGAAAAATCCAAATAACTTAGATTTTTACATTCCTTTATTTGTCTATCTTTTGTTGACATATTTCTATTGAATCGTTACTTTTTATGATTATTTTCTCATTTAGTTACCTTAAAAATGCTGTATAATAAAACAAACACATACTATTAAAATTAAAGTGTTCTAAAACGTCTTCCGACCAGGTGTCTCGCTGACAGCCCAAGCTCACGGGCGATGTCGAGAACTTGTATATATGCTAATAGTCTTGCAAATTGCACCAACGCCATGCGGAACTCTTGATCTTAGTATTAAATTACGTTAATACGTCCACGCTTTGGAATGATCTGGAAGGTAGTCGAAGATTTATATGTATAAGCTGACGATTTTTAAAGGGTAGATAAAGCGGAAAAGAGATAAAGACAAAAAATATAACATACACTTTAGTTTTTCTTACTTATATCCATTCTAATACTTGATAAACCGATGTATTGGCTTTCTCTGATTTGAAACAATATGATAGCTGTCACAAATCAGTACACCAAAGTTCGATCCAGCAAATCTGCTACTAAACAACTAATCAGTGAAATATTTTCCATAAATATTCTTGCAAATAGCACCAGATATCCGAAAAATCCGTCACAATACCGTACAATACTAACAATAGTCAAAAGCGACTTACAATGCACAGAAAAAGTGGAAATAAAAACGTCAACAATCGGTTGAACGTTCACGCATTTCGCGAGTTTATATTTGACAGCATCGATTCATATGAAATGTGAGTCGGTTTTGACATGCAAAAGGAAACATAACAGGGCTATTTGTCGCAAGCACACGCCGCGTTTCCGAATGGAACGCCGGCGAACGGCATCGTTGGGAAGATTTCACACTAGCGATTCATATTTGAAGTGTATATTCGAGTTTTACTGATATTGGAAGTTTGTGGAATTTTTTGCCAAAATTTAAAGCGTGAACCATTTAATAGATTTAGATGACACACAGATTAGTATATATTAATATAATATAAGTAATAGTATAGTAGATTAGTAACCGATATAAAATATATCCTACCATAAACAAATCATAATCATGCATGAAATCATTTATTGGGGAGCTAATTGATTATTACGATTAATAAACACTGACCCCCTTATTCAAAAACGTTATTTATCTAAGGACGGAATATTGCTGTGATAACAAGTCTGTTTCTCAGCGCTGACGGCATAGCAGCCTTCGTTGTGCATAGACATAGGGCCGTTCTGATTGGCTAATATTGAGATACAACTTTAATCTAGTTGGCTGTTAGATAAACAAAGCTGAGAAACAGACTTGTTATCACAGCAATGCTCTGTGCTTAGATAAATAACATTTATGAATAATTGGGTTATACTTTAATACCTACATAAAACATATTTAAGATAAATAGTGCTTCGCATAATACTCCTGAAAAGAAAATGAAACATCGTAATCCTTTTTTCCCGACTAATTAATTCTCTTTCACTCACACAAAGCGTATAGAATCATTTAATTCAAGCGTACATGACAAGATGTCCCAGGATGATTATTTAATAAGTCGAGCGGCGCGTGTGCACCTCCCCTTATATATAGGTGTATGAATATTGTATGAACTGGCCCGTGGGATACTTCTACCGAATAAAGGCCCGTTTTAAAACGTAAACGTCGGGAATTTTTCAGTGAAGTAAGATAGGTGCTCCCATAAAATGGATACTTACCCCGTTATAAAAGCTCGGAGGATATTTACTTAGAATTTATATTGTCGTTGTTATTCAGTAAAGGAGTCTTAAGGTATAGATTCTAACGTCTACATGTTAGGCAGTGTAGTTTCATTCAACTAATGTCAAGGCAAGCTACTCGCCACATGGTAAATGCAATAAATATGGTAGAAATACTGTTCGGAGGTACTTGGCCATTAAAAAATCTGCGTTTTAAGCAGTCGTGGCGTTTAACACCATGCAAGCAACTAGCGCGTCATAGAATTTTTAATTCATCTAAAAAAGTGTAAACGTCTGACGCCATTTTCGCTAAACATTCGCGTTTCGCCCGACAGCCAAAATATAGCGCTCAAATTAAATTTTCGTTCCGTCACTGTATTCCGGGCGGCAGTTTTAAATACATTACTAGCGCAACAAATAAACACTACCTCACTATTGTCTTAGGTTTCGGCGGCGGCAACTCGTTAAAGAACTTTTCAACTTGTCTACCCAGCTCTACGAGACCAACCATGAAAAGAACTTGAAATGTTGGGTTAACAAAAACAATATACGTAAACATTTCTGTTTTAATATATTTCATGTGTTATTCTGAATGAAAGGCGGTTGGATTAATGATGGTTTTTTAAATAAATTAAAAGCATTTCACAAGTAATACTTGAGATTCGCTTACTACCTCTTAATGGCAGACTAGTGGAAAAATTTGATATTATATTCTCTAAAAATTACTACAATATACACCTCAATTTAAAACTTTATTCTTTTGCAGAGAAAGTGCAGTCTTTACCACTATAGCGCGGCTTGAAGGTGCGACTAGACGTTTATGTTGGGGTCATCGGCCTTACGACCCTGCGCTAAGCCCCTGGAGGGATGGAAAACTTCGGGCAACCACCAAACAGAATCTGTACTACTATATACATCCATATGCATGGCAATATATACTACAACTGCGCGATGACCTTTCTCGGCGCATCAGCGACAGCTGCGAGTACCTCCACCAAAAAGTACTTAAGTCGTCCTCCGCAGTCACCTCTATGCTGTGTCCTAACGCGGTCCGTCTTCAATTGTGAGGGGCTCAGAGACCACCGCCCATCAAAAGACGTTCTCGGCATGAACGGCAGCGTGAAGCCACCCACGCTACCACACCACCAATTTAATATCCACCTATAGTAATCAGCGATAGCCTGCCTAGTGAAAGAATTCTCATAATCAAAATCAAATTCTATCACTCGGTAACGCTTAATGCTCGTAAATGTCGATCCTAGCTTATAAAAGTCGCAATAGAGACCAAGAACCTTCAAATATGCGGTATCGCTAAATGTTCGTGACTGTCGATCCAAGCTTACAATAATTGCAATGCAGAACGAGAGACTGATCTTATGTCTACTTTATGATGATATTATCTTTTTTTAAGTTCAATCTTTATACTTAAAGCACATACTTATTATACGTAAATAGGAATAAATTTAAAAAATCTCAAAAAATTACTCCAGAAATTTCTAAAGCAGGTTTCCGTCTCAATTACGTCATCAATAAGATACCGCGAAACGGCCCCGAGCATCGAATTATGCCCGCGTCTCACCTTACTGTTACATACAATTTCAATTTACTTTCTCCCGTACAAAATATCTGTACACATTAATTTTCTGTCTGTTAGCAAGTCTAATGTCTACGAATCTCATTTGCCGCCGGCCATTTCGTTATTTTCTTTATGGGGAACCCCTCCTTCATTGTATTTTGATTTGTCAAAACAAATGTTCTCGACATTTTTATATGAAACCCATTAGAATGTTTATTCTCTACGATGCAGATTTTTATTTTTCTCGAAATAAATTAAATTGGATACAATTTCCAATATCATTCAATCCAGACAAAATGTCAGTTCAAATAAAAATTGCATATTTTTTTTTGTCCTGGGAATCGAACTAAATACCTGACGATTCACGCTTCAAGTATTGTCACTACACCATCGAAGCGATATTCTATCCATAGGTGATGAAATACCTACCAAAGACCAAATATCAATGTAAATATCACAAATAACTTAATAATGTTATGTCCTTAATTTAGACTAAGGAAGACACCAAAACTCAACATTATAACAAGTAACCATCTACTGATATGTGATGAGTGTATTTGATGTTACTTTACAAGTGAATCCCTTTTATCTTCGCCCCGAAACTTTGCCCAATTTATTTTGTTCAATGAACATTAACAATGTGGAATTAAACTTTTCGATGTAACAAAGGATCCGGGATCACGCTTAAAATGGCAATTTTTCTTGTGTAAATTCAATTATTCAAGCGGTTTTGTATGAAACCTTAAAGTCTGTCAGCTGAACCAATTTATACAATGAAGTGCTTTAAAGTTTTAGTTGAAATAAAAGGTTTAGAAGTGTTTTTGACACTTGAATGTAATAATAATAATAATAATATCAGCCCTGTATTATATACTTGCCCACTGCTGAGCACGGGCCTCCTCTACTACTGAGAGGGATTAGGCCTTAGTCCACCACGCTGGCCTAGTGCGGATTGGTAGACTTCACACACCTTCGAAATTCCTATAGAGAAACTTCTCAGATGTGCAGGTTTCCTCACGATGTTTTCCTTCACCGTTAAAGCGAACGATAAATTCACAAAGAATACACACATGATTTTTTAGAAAAGTCAGAGGTGTGTGCCCTTGGGATTTGAACCAGCGGACATTCGTCTCGGCAGACCGTTCCATACCCAACTAGGCTATCGTCGCTTTCTTGTGTGTGTAATCAATGTAAATTTACTTTCGTGAAGGTAAATGTGAAAACTAAACAAATATTCTGGTATCGATTATATTCAGAATAGTTAATAAACAACATAACGCATCCACGACAAATAGAGAAAGATCGTATAAAAACATAACACCAAAAAAAATCAACCACGTGCATCCACCGCCGTCCACGCGCTATAATAAATAAAAAACTAAATATCAACTCTAAAATTTAAACAAACTGATGAGTCACTTTGTTTTATTAGCACCACATGATCGCACTAAAGATACCACCATCAAAACAAGTGCTCGTTGGAAGATATGTACCATTTCGACGTTCTACAGCACAATTAAATAGTACGAGGCCATAATAGTAATGCAGGTCGACGATAGTGCTATCGAAATTCAGCAGTGTCAGTTCAGTAAGCGAGCTTCAACTTGACTCAAACTTGTATGTTTGACTATAATAAGTCAGCTTTTCTCGTGATGTGCAAGGAAGAATGGGTACAGAAGGGACAAATAGTACAAAAGTGAAAGGCGTAAAATCCGAAATTTAAAAATTTATTTTAGAAGTGAAAAGCCACGACGTCATCGCCATCTATTTAAAAAATCAGATTAAAGATTTCATTGTTCCCACCGGAGCAAATTATCGGGATAAAATGTAGCCTATGTTTCGATCCAGTACAAGGTCTACCTGTGTGCCAAATTTAATCAAAATGCGCCCATTTGTTTCCCCTTTTTGTTCTAACAAACAGATAAACATTGTCACAAACTTTCGCCTTTATACTCATCAGAAATAATATTTAAAAAAATAGTCAATTTCTACTGTCTCTGAATATAAAATCTCGAATACCACAATGTACTTTGTTGTATATTCGAAATTTATTCTTATACGATAACAAACTAATATAATCTTGTTTAATTTGCGGAATAATATGTACAAAATTATACCTACACACAAAAAAAATTAAAAATCCACAAGTTAAACGAAAATGCGAACATGTTCATTTCAAAAGTGCTCTTTACACCTTCTGTACGCTATTCTTGTATTGTGCTGTTGGTTCTACAAGTTGCCCGTCTAGAACTTCTCATGGCCTCTTGAACTCTTAACTGCAACTACTCCTTGCAATTACATTCAGCAACATATAGCTCCGGGTTTCTTTCCAATTTGTTTTCATACTCGTTAACTTCATAGTTTTTGAGTGGCTATCGTATTCATTGGGAGAAATATGTTTTAAATTCAATGTAATGAATTGAGATTATATCAACAAATATTTAAAAAAGAGATGTAAGTTCTGAATCGGTTGATCATAAAAACTTTAGTCGTTTGTTAGTAAAATAATTAAATACTGTTTTTTATCCAAAGTTAGGTTTTGAACAAGCAATAACACGAAATCCATTCTAATTTCTGATCTATCACCATTAATCGGAACCACTATACTCGAAACCAACCCAAAATATTCGAAAGAACACGCATCCCAAATCACTATCGTATGCAGAAATATCAAGGAGAAATTAAAAATGTTCACCTACGATTTTTCCGCGAAGCCGCGCTCCGTCCCATCTTTTACCTAGTTGAAGTACACCCTTGGGGTTCCAGACACCCTTTTAATCTCTAAAGTATTGCTACACAGTAATTTAGATCCTATCCGAGGGCACCATTGAATCTGCGGCGAGGTAAAGGGTAGTAAGTGTCGAAAAAGGGAAAAAATAAAAAACTAAAAAGATATTGATGCGACTTTGCTGAAACTAGAAGGGAAACTTTCAGTCTGAAAGTTTCTTTAGAAAATTGTTTGATAGTTTAAATGGGGTGGAAGATGATTCAACATTCTTTCTATATAACATGAATCTTTAATAAGACTTTATTAACAATAATAACCATTTTAAATTATGTATAATAAGGGGCCCTATTCCATCTAGTGGGACATATCCGACTTTTAGCAATTACGGGCGTGTTAATCGAAGGACAGCTTTAATGGCCGAGTGAGTAAGAGTAAAAAAAATCCCTATTTACCTAAATGGCTTTCAAAACCGTCCTTGAATATGAAAGTCGCATAGTCTCATAGTCGGAATAGGACGCCCTGATTATACTTTATTTGAAACTTTAGTCTCTAAAATTGCAAACCAATTATTCAAGTTTTGAAACTGTATTCGTCAGGGCACGTTATCGGCGAAAAAACACATTCCGTCATCCCAGAGACAAACGACCGAGTGACGCTGTTACGGATCAAATTCAATTTGCGAGGTGACGATTGAAGAGGGTCCGAAATGACGGGTGGGAACGGCGACGTGACGGAGCCGACACGACGACTCGATGGGCGCGCAAATAATGCCGATTGCAGCCTTGCATATTAGTCGCTACATCTAGCGTATTTGTATTGCGGTACGACTGAAGTTTCGGGTTCGATTTCGTAAAGTGATCATGAACATTATGCCGCGACTCTATACACATAGTGTAATGTGTATACCTCTTTTTTGCCAAGTACACATTGAGGCCTATAAGGGTTCGCGAACATCTCCCCTCCCTCCCGCTTCCAATCAACCTAACAAAGCTCCTCCTCCTTCCTCTTCTCTTCCTTCCCTCTAACCCCTCCCTTCCTCCCGGGTCCCGTGACCGAATAGCTGCGGGTTACCAGCATACCGTCCGCTGGCACCCTCAGTGATAGCGGTAGGGCCCACCAAATCTTTACTGGGCCTGCCGTGGTTGCTAAGCTGGGGGATCGCTTGTACACCGTTAGCAGGGTACCCCCGGTGAAAAACGCGGCAGTTCCCAAAAAAAAAAATATGTTTGGTAAACAGTATTTGGTAACTCCTTTTATGTGGGTGTATGTGGATATGATAATATACCCTACCCCAAAGAAGGGCATAAAACGTTATCCTATGCATTCCGTTGGCTCTCAAAATAATAAAGCTGAATTCAACCATACAGGCTGTTTCAAACAGAGGCAAATATGGAGCGAAGCAAATAACACTGTTTCATGTTGAGCAAATGTTTAGACACGGGATAGTCATTTTCATGATTTGTACTGATGTATTGTAATTTGCAAATAGAAAACAAAACATATATTTTAAGTTAATAATAAATGCTGTTTCTAACCGTAATTAGAGATTAGACTCATCTATAAAATTGTAATTTTGAATCAGCATGTTTAGTCTATTAATTATTGGTACTATTAAATAAATAAATAATTTCTGTATCTATTCACATTATATAAAAATAATTATAGCGCATAAATCATTGTCCTAAATATCGACTAATAAAGATATCTGTTGAAGTTCTATTTCTAATCGTTGCATTTTTATTTTCAATATGTAAAGAGCATGCATACATCTTTCCTGATGATAATATAAAATGGCGCTTAACAACCGCAGGATAAAAAACAAAGGGTGCACTGAAACTTCGTGCATTTACGATCCATGCATTTTAATAAATAAGTAGGTTATACTAGAGCCGAGTGGTGTTTTATACTTTATAGACACAGATAAATGGAAAGGAAGGTACATTATAAATTCGCTCGGCGTCAACCATATATGCGAGGCAAAGGAATTTTTAATCTGCCAAGTTTTCCAAGGCGTGTCGTTCATGCGACATGTTATTGTGATCATTATATTCCTCATATTTTGCGTTTCTATTACTTGGTTTACTGGTATTTGAACTTATGTTGTGAATGCAACTAGACGTTATAACTGAATTTTTCGTGTCTTTACTTTACCATCAATAATGTTTGTGAAATTGTTTGAAAGTTTAAGTTTAAGCAGAAACTAAGATATTTAGATAAATTTGGCATAAATGATTATACAATGTAGTATCTGATTAAAATACTAGCTACGTTTAGCTGGGAAAAGTGCACAGTGAAACTTTACACACACTTTACTAGTTTGTGTGTGATGCGCATAGCGTGCAAAATACTACTATTTAAAAAAATTATAATCAGCCCTCCGATATTTTATAAATTTCTTTTAGGTACTTCATAATTAAAAATAGGAGGTATCCTAGTTGGGAATTGTCGAGCCAAAGGACGCAAGTTCAAAACCCAAGGCACACAACTCTGGCTTCGAAGCTACATATGTACTGCTTATCAATTATTACTCGCTTAACGGTGAAGGAAAATATCTTGAGAATACCTACATGCCTGAAATATGTCCATAAGAATTTCGAAGTTATGTTAAGTCTACTAGTAATCCGCACTAGGCCAGCGTAGTGGACTAAGGCCTAAACCCTCTCAGTAGTAGAGGGGGCCCGTGCCCAACAGTTGGACAGTATATAATACAGGCCCGGTATTATTATAATAATAATAATAATATCAGCCCTGTATTATATACTTGCCCACTGCTGAGCACGGGCCTCCTCTACTACTGAGACTACGCTGGCCTAGTGTGGATACACACACCTTCGAAATTCCTATAGAGAACTTCTCAGATGTGCAGGTTTCCTCACGATGTTTTCCTTCACCGTTAAAGCGAATGATAAATTCACAAAGAATACACACATGATTTTTTAGAAAAGTCAGAGGTGTGTGCCTTTGGGATTTGAACCTGCGGACATTCGTCTCGGCAGTCCGTTCCACACCCAACTAGGTTATCGCCGCATGGTATTATTATTAATTCATAATTTACATAGGTCTCAAAATTCGTAAATGAGAATATAGAATATTAATTAATAAATAGATCATACTATTTATGTCATAATTCTAGGTTTTAATGTTAGGGCATTTGAAATTTAATTAATTAAATTACTTAGAAATAATATGTAAAACACGACAAAATACGAAGAGTACCGATAAATATGCCAACGATACAGAAAAGGTCTAACAAAGGAACTGTTTTTGCAAGGATGTTCCGAATGCACTTTGGTTCAGGCTATAATAGTTTAGTTAAGAACATTCTCGAAGCCCCAAGTGCGCGTGGGATGGAATCTCTAATTAAGTTAACTAGGAGGCACTCCATGAAGTCTGTCCAATAGAATACAAGTTCTCGCTATTTTTTATTTTCAATTCCTTGTAAAATAGTCATTAGGAGTCTTGCTAGTACCATTATTTATAAAGCATTTTATTTACCTTCTTTGTAACTCTTAGCAGGTCAAATACAAAGAAACTACTGCTTAGAAATAATTAAACTTTATTCTTTTGTTCCAGCACGTAATTTATCAAAATGTTTCTTTATACTATTCGCATAACCTTACATATTATGCTTTTAATAATGTCTTTTCTATATTCAAACTTATGTAACCCTTAATTAAGTATGTATGAATGTCAAATACAAATTTAACTTGAAAGAAACAACTTGTTAAACATTTAATCATCTGTACTCGCTAACTAGCGTCCAGAATGCATGTCCAAACTATTTCACAAACTAAAACATTTCGCTTTTTGCAATGCAAATGCAGTCAACTTTGTTGGAAACCTTGGCAAAAACGTAGTTAACTAAAACAAGTTTCAGACTAGTTACATCCCGTAAATTAAACATTTTTAAACATAAAACATAAGTTTTTGGTAGTTTCATAACTAACCACTTGACAGATAATTCAATGAGAGTTCACTTGTGACTTTTTCGCTTTATACTTCTCTAGTGATTCTCTCCGTCCGTTTATGTTGATTATACTTATTAAAAATGATTTTGTTCCTATAGCTGGCGTGTGGCCTGTAATGTAAATGTAATGTTGATTATAATTGTTCAATAATAATTAAAAATGCATTTTGATATAGCTGGTATGCGGTAGAGATGACGTATACAAATCTAATGATTATTACTTTTCAAACCCAATACGTGATGTCCGAGAAGTACATTTATTTATTGCACTTTATATACAAAAAGGATAAAGACGGACTTAATGCCGAAAGCATTTTCTACTACTTGACCTTTAGGTAGTGTAGACACTAAAGAAGGTAGGTGTAAACAACGAGAGAAGGTAGTAGACATAGCTATTGCAATTTCTATATTACTATACTCCAATTCTCATAGTTGAGAAATAATATTCAGTTTTCTATAATGGAAGAAAAATTGCTCGCACTCCAGTGAAAGCTTTCTCTCGGGGAATTCGTTGGCTATCTAATGTATAGTTTGAAACTTTAATAACCTTCATCTGAACCTTTTTTCAGCGAAGATTGATGACTTCCGCCTTTTGTTAAGCGCAGAAAGGGCTATATTTATAGATTTATATGTGTAATATACAATTTTCGAAATTAAAATAAATTGTTACAACAGAAACCTAGACGATTCAGTGTGAGACTTTTTATGGCAATTAGTAAATGCGTGGAGTCTTCGATCTACCCAGATAAAAATATATTATCTTACTGATATTATTAATGCGAAATTTTGTTAAAATTTTAGTTCGTAAGAAGTTAACTGGGAAACCGCTTAACGTATTTCGATGAAATTTGGCGCATATTAGCCCATATTCTGGATTAGCATATATACTACTTTTTATATATTTTGCTCCTATTGCAAATATTTCAATTTTTAAACAGATGGCGTTGACGTCACACAGATAGCGCTATGGAATCCTATAGTAATTTAGAGATTTTACAAAAGAAACGCTATGCACCCGAGCGAAGCCACGAGCAATACTCAGTAGTTTATGATTAAAATAAACATTAGTTTCGGTGGGCGAATCGAACCCGCAGCCTCGGCTTTCTCTGCCAGATTAACACCCACTGCGATGTCTTATTTTAGTAATGATTAAAAAAATATGTTTTTATCCAATAAAAAATTGTATATTATAAATTATAAAATGAGCGTTGAATTCTTCTAAATAGGAAAATATGAAGTGAATGGAGAACTAAGAGATTATAAGAAAATATCTTTTTATTCACACTCAACACAATATATCCGCACTCTGCGCTTCATTAATACAACCGCCACAATCAATGGCTCCAATAACCCTACTCTCTAGAAAAATATACCCAGGCAAAGGAAATCCCCTACGAAGCCACAAAACTAAGCTTAGAAAATTTTGTTTTTTTGTTGTTCCTCAAGAAATAAGCCGAGACATAACGGCCAGCAATAAAACATGTCTCCACACGAAATGGTATAATTTCTTTATCTCGCGGTGCCAGCTCGGTTTCCATTTGTCGTGCTCATCATAAAGGGGGATATAAATTATTATTGCGTGTACGTTATTTAGTCCAAGTTTGTTTGTCAACATGTATTCATGTAACGAATTTTGAGTGTGTTTGGTGAGCAAATGGAATCGAGTTGAGTGGTATTCTCGGTGTAGGAACGTTTGTTCTGTTAAATGTATAACGCACACATCTTGTTCCCCAAAAGGTTATGTAGAGGGCCAATGCAATACGTACGATACAATATATTAATGCATCCCATGTTGTGATATATCGAACATAAACAAATCGGTTACAAATTACAATCTCAAGCTACAGGTGTTTTTTATCGATCTGAAATAATTTATATTTTTTACCTGACCTGGGAATCGAAACGGTACCTCACAATTCACGGCCCAGGGACAATATTAAAGACTCTCTTAAAATACGTAATGTTTTATGAAAATAAATTTCATTTTAGTATACAGAATGCTTGGATATTATGATCACTGAATATTATCACTCTACATAAGATCATAGTTGCACACCAAAGGATGTCTGCATGTGAAGGGATCCCATAAAAAAAACTGATACAAAATTCGCAAGCTTGCGTAAAAATGATGGCTGCTAAAACTCTTTTTATTACTTATACTGGCCATTGCATGCAAAGTTTTATAGTTTAAGAAAAAAAAAACAAAGTTCAAGAACCACTAAAAGTCAAGTAAGTATTCGATTTTCAAACTACAGTACAAAATACAGAAAATATATTTAACAAAACATAAGCTGCTAAGTATAACGTCGGTCTAGACAGTTTGAAGATAATGACTATATAAAAAAAGAAACGAAAGTTTTAAAAAACGAACACCGGCTCCCGATCTTCAAAGGAGGTTTATATCACCAATAAGTACTCGTTTAAACGAGCATACAGTTCACCTTGTACCAAAGGGAATGCGCTGATCTAAGATTTGTATTAGTAAAGATGTTAATGAAATATTGTCCCATATATCGTTTTTTTATTTATCGATTATTTTTAATGGAATTTACATAAATTCTAACAAGAAAAACAATTAAAATAAGGAAGAACATAAATCTGTTTGTGGAAATTAGAGTTAGATTATAGGCTTTTCTCTTACAATTAATTTGAAATTGCTGTAATTTCACATAATAATGTGATCTACTGATAGGCCAAAAAAAAATTCTCCTAGCTTAGAAACAATTGCCCTACACTTGGAAGTATAAATTATGAATCTTAACTAATAAGTGAAGATGACATCAAATTATGATATTATAACGTACACAGTTTCGCACCGGACTCGGCCTGTGTGAGAGTTATTTTTCAGAATAAAAGTCCCACTACGCAGTATTTCGGGATATATTAAAGAAACAGCAATTGATCAGTTTGGTACCAAAAGATCTATTATCCAAATCCATTCAACAGTTCTTGTGTTAACTATCAAATTGAATATTAATAGAATTTATGACAATTAATTTGTCTTTTTTATACTGTCTCGGTACACAAACCAGAATGCACCTGTAAGTGGAATGAAGTCTAAAAGAATGTCGACTGTCGATGATTACCCGTTGGCAGTTGACAAAATTATGCCGGCCTTCAAAGCCGGAAAAAGCGGCGATAGCCTAGTTGGGTGTGGAACGGACTGCCGAGACGAATGTCCGCAGGTTCAAATACCCAAGGGCACACCTCTGACTTTTCTAAAAAATCGTGTGTGTATTCTTTGTGAATTTATCGTTCGCTTTAACGGTGAAGGATAACATCGTGAGGAAACCTGCACATCTGAGAAGTTCTCTATAGGAATTTCGAAGGTGTGTGAAGTCTATCAATCCGCACGAGGCCAGCGTGGTGGACTAAGGCCTAATCCCTCTCAGTAGTAGAGGAGGCCCGTGCTCAGCAGTGGGCAAGTATATAATACAGGGCTGATATTATTATTATTATTATTAAAGCCGGATATGCACAAGCTGATCTCAGAACGCGACACTCTTATGTGGACCACTATGGCGGGTTTTAACACCTTGATACTCATAACACCGTGTACGGTGGTAGCTGTCCAGACGGATATAAAATATATATTACCACCAGCAATACTGATTAAACTACGGTTAAAATAAACCGTCCATGTCCAATCTAAACTGTAGTTCTCAACATATAAACCACAGTGAACATCGAGGGACACTCCATAAAAACAACTTTACAATACCATTCCCGGCTTTTATTATAAAAGTTTAATAGAGACTGGACCCGTAAATGGACCAATCAATACTTTATTGTACTTCTGTCGCCCTCGAGTTACCGAAGTGGGACAAAAATATAAGCACGCATTCACAATCTTCGCTCCGAGAAAAAACTTGTTGCCAGTATTGTGTTGACCTAGAAAATGTCTTTTTCCTATACTTTTTTATTCGTAAGCGACGATAGCCTAGTTGGATGTGGAACGAACAGCCGTGTCGAATGTCCCAGGTTCAAATCTTTTCTAAAAAATATTTGTGTATTCTTTGTGAATGATCGCTTGTTTTAATGGTCAAGGAAAACATCCTGAGGAAACCTGCATACCTAAGAAGTTCTCTATAAGAATTTGAAAGTGTGTGAAGTCTACCAATCCGCACTAGCCTAGCATGGTGGGCTTAGGCCTAATCCCTGTCAATTTTTTGTTTTGTATGGGCAGAGCAAAGTGACGCCAATGTACCTAATGGTAAGTGAAGTGAGATCCAATAGAAAGTCAACTGACAAGAGATGATTACCCCTCGGCAGTTGACACAATTATGCCGGCCTGTTGGAACCGGATATATATACGCTGATCCTGGAACACGATACACTCAAATGAGCCGCTATGGCGGGTTTTAAAACCTTGTGAACAGTGGTCGCTATCCGGGCGAATATAAAATATTTCCTATCACCAGCAAAAACAGGGTATGAATGGTTTAGAGAATATCCTGTCTTGGTACGAATTTGCCAAGCTAACTCCAAGTAGATCTCGGAATCAACATTTACACACAGTTATGTATGTTAACCCTATTTAAGTTCTATGACCCTAATGTTTAAGTAATGTTTCATGTAATACAGGGAAATTACGCGCTAGTATATTAATGTGGTAAGTGGGAACACTGTTTCAAAAGCTTAATGTGTCAATTTAGGAGCAGTGGCGGCTGTGTGACATGCGAGAATTGAAAATCTTAAGACTTAAATCATAAATCTAGAATAAGATACTTTAGTATATGTAGACAGAATGCAAGACTGTTGATATAAAGAAAGAAAGTATTTATAGTTGTTGAGGTAAGCTATGGTAATTAACGAGATGATATGAAATGCATAGGCTTAAAGTTATATAATATATCGCGGATCTGCCCGCGTGAAAAAGTTTTTCCGGGATAAAAGTCCCGCTTTATATTTTCCCGAAATAAAAATAGGAGTAACGTAGCGCTCAGGAGTAACGTAACTTCCTACTAGTGACAAAAATTTAAAATCGGTTTAGCAGTTCCTGAGATTAACGCATTTAAACAAACAAACTCTGAAGCTTTATATATTTGTATAGATGTGATGGGACAAAACTGAACGTAAATATGACCCGGATTTATATTCATAGTAATATCATTAATAACACCTAAAGGCTGTAAAGTTTTAAAGCTGACAGAATTCCACGCTACGAAAGACTTCAATCTCGGCATTCACGAACTATTAAAAGATGTTTTTAAAATGGTATCATTATAAAAAGTAGCGTAGCCATCTTTCCAAACATTCACAGACGGCCGCGAATACAACCGAAAAAATTAATGATTGCGAAAAGGTAAAAAAAAATCGTGGATCTTAGAAGGAATGAGCTCCGCGTCTTTCCAACTTATAAAAGGTAAAGAAAGAGCTTGCATTTAGTGAATACCTATTCAGGGTCCGTGGAAATTCTGAGCACTGCAACCGCGTATTCTCAGCACTTTACGAATGCAACTCACTTTGATGGAATTCGTTTTTCGACAATCAGTTTTTTGTGTGACGTTAAAATGGAGTCTTTGAGACGTAAGATTTTAGATTCATTATGAATATTACTTAAAACAGATTTTGTGAGGGTGCATTTTCGGAAATGAATGTCGCATTGTTATCGAAAACGTTTTTGAGTTTTGTCTGTCTTATATGTCGCTTTTTATTCTTTTCCAATAATTTCTATAAATTCCGCACCGTCAACGCAACGTTTCGAGTTTCCTCGAACAATTTTTTTTCTCGTGTGTGTTAAGAATAGTTTCTCGTATTTTCGCGAGTAAAACAATGATACAGGGGCATTCGTCATAGCTCGTCTGAGTCTCGTTCCCCTGATTAGTCGAGAGATTTAGTCTAACGAATTGAACACTTTAGACTTTTGACTTCTTTTTAATTAACATAAAAATATTAAAATAAAACTGATTTGCGGATTTTATCGCGGTTTTACTTAAATTATAATTTTCTGTCGCCGTTACGCAGACTTTGCAGCCTCGTGGTCACGGAGCGGAGCGATGTTGGTCATCAAAAAGTCAAAGTTACAATATCTACCTACATTTTACAATTATACATTTATGTTTATATTTTCAGCTCTGTTTCTATAGTTTGATACGTATGTTCTGCCGAGTTGTCTATTTTACATATTCATCTTATATATCCACTAGCTTTTGGTCGCGGCTTCGCCCGCGAAGATTTTCCGGGATAATTTTTTTTTCGATTTTACTAGATATGTATTGTTATAACCAAATTACACAAAATCATTATAAATTATAGCCTATGTGTTATTCTGATATCTAACCAATATTACTGTAAAGTTTCATCCAAATCCGTTTAGTAGTTTTTCGTGAAAGAGGAACAAACATACATCCATCCTCACAAACTTACGCATTTATATTAGTAGGATTGAGCTTCAACAAGTTCCCATACCGTCAAACTTACCAACACTCATGAAACTTGGAACGCACTTGTAACTAAGATGCTTTAAACCCTTCCACCAAACGTTCCGGTAAAATTTTCAAGATCAAAAGACTTCAAGCGGTTGCTCGAAATTTCCATTATAATTCTTCAAAAGGTGAATCTACGTTGCCCGGTGGAATAATTTGAACACAACACGAATTTTTTATGAAAACCAATGAGTTTCTTTATTAATGTTTAGGGAGGTTTTTAAAGTATCTCGCTTTATAAACACTAAATCTTTCAGCCTCATCGCAATTGAAATGTTAAAGAAACTCAATTGTGTAGCTTTAATAGATTATTAACAGCACCTTTTAAAATAAGCCTTTCTAAACTTATAATTTGAGTAAATACCTCTTCGTGGCGAGTTTTAAAGAACATCTTAACTTTCAAAGCTGTTATTGGTATTATATTCAATAATAATAAATATAGTTCAATCCACTTTTTGTTTACGGAAAATTATTTTTAAATGAACACGCTATCACCAAGATATAATTAATTCCATTTGGGAGATAATTCAATTACCAATTAATAGAAACATCTATATTACAAAAAATATACCAATTTTAGATCGCGCGTGATTGCCGCTTCTTTAAATAAAGAAGAACAATCTAAACAAGCAACAGTGATTGAGTCCTAGCTGAATTTAGCCCACGGCGGCCTATCTCAACAAAGATTAGCCAAGTATGCAGACGTAGTGCAAAATTGTGATGTGTGAACTGCGATCAGTCGCAGGACCAACAGCTTTACGTTCTTTCCGAAGCACGGGGAGTATCACACCCCCAACTTCCTGATTCTGAACTACGACAGAGTAATTTTTAAGATGGGAGAACCTAGTTATAATTATTTTTTGGCACGACCCGTTATTCGAACTTCAGGACTTCAGCGCGATAGTCGTACGCTTACTGTATACAATTACATCTATGCTAACGAGGCAGTCAAAATGTCAAGCAGCAATATGCTTGCAATCACTGTTCTAGTCCGGTTTTATGGACATTGTACCCAACGTAAGTACAAAATTATGAAACTTAACGTCTTATATCTTAGGGTTACGAATGCTGTGGATATGGAATATGTTATGCATCTTTTAGTAATTCAAAGTTCTATACGGTGTTGCTACTGTTTATGGTTATATAGCTTACCAGATAAGCTGTCGTCTCGTCATTTAACTGCCATAGAAAATAATTAAATAAACCATGGTTTATACCTATTTTGAAATGGAGTGTAGTATAAAAAGTAGAATCAGATCCATTCACAAACAAACTCACGAACATAAGCTCTTTTTAAACATGTACAAGAACGAAACATAATCCACTGACTTATTACGCAAAAAAGATAAATTGAAGTGAAGAAAATAGGTGTCGAATCGGAATCATAAAACGATTCGTTTCCCGAATCCTTCGTTGTTTTTCGACGGATCCAATTTGTACAACACTTGCAAGAGAGCTTTTTAATCAGAGCGTCCGGTATCCGCTTTTCGAGGCTTAGTTTGCATTAACGACTTACTTCGGCATCGTCTGTACTGAAAATATTTTTCGTATACGACCACTCGTGGACTTCTTTATACCGCAGTGTAACATATGAGAGCAATTTTTATCGTTTCCCTAAATATCCGGGTCCATATGCTGCAGAGCAAAATGTCTTGAATTCGTTTCTCAGATCAGTTTTTAGTAAACTAGAAAAGTTGATACAAGTCTGGCGGCCTACCGTAATAGCTAGCTAAAATACATGTAAAAATTAAACTTTTTCGAAAATACTTTGACAGTGTGTTGCGACAAATATAAAATGCAGGACAAAAGTACACAGAAGAAAGCGAGCTCAGTAAAGTTATGATACTAAAGTTAATAGTAAATATAACCTATGTAATACAAATATTTCGACCTACTATAGACATTACTTCCCTCTTCAGACATCAGAATTCAACCTTTTAAGTATAGAATTTTCATCCACGAAGACGCGCTCCACTACTTTCTCTCTCTTTTTCTCGCTTACAGTGTGCGTGATCGGCATGAGTACACACGCACACTACGATGGATAGCGTCCGGTAAAGTGCATGAATTACTCCTCTTACCCCACGACACCTCGCAACACCCCCGCTCAAAAGGTGATAGGGCGCGTCTTCGTGGATGAAATAACCTATTAAAGCTGAAGAGTTTGTTTGAACGTGCTAATCTCAAGAACTACTGGTGCAAATTAAGAAATTCTTTTGGTGTTGGATAGCCCATTTATCTGGTAAGGCTTTACGCTATAAAACATCACGATTTAACCAACAGGAGTGGAACATCAATGAAAAATGTTGCAAAACTGGGAAAATTTATTCCTTTTTGTACTTTCGTTGCATGCGCTGCGTCACGTAACAATCATGTATAACGGAATTGTTACTCTTAAAATAGTTAAAAGATATGATATATATTATAACAAAGTCCCCCGACGCATCTGTCTGACTGTCTGAACTTTCTATCCAAAGAAAATATATAGCGGGACTTTTATCCCGAAAAATTCTTCACGTGGGCAAAGCCGAGAGCGAATATTACATATAAATACAACATTGTTCTAGAACATTGTATTTGAGGCCGGGTTGCGTGCGCTAACTCGATTCCCTCGTTTTCCTTGTTGCAAAGCGGCGAAATTGAGTTTTTGGCGCCTCTCCTCTTTTACTTAAAGATGTTTATACTACGGCATGTATATGATGAGGGGCAGATAGAATTTGCGCCCACCGAGCGTAATTCGAGGGATTTATGCAAGCCATAAATTTATTATCACGCATTTTATCAAAGTATAAAAAATAATGAAGCAAACAATTTTAAATAGCTTTTCCGTATGTAAAGTATAAAACTAGGTTTCAGACGAATGTTTAGTTTAAAAATTTTATATGATGTCTTCAAAATTTATTTCTGTTGATTATTGAATGAATCTCGACCGCTGAATTTCGATCACGACGGCCATTCTCAACGGAGGTTATCCAGGTACGTAGGGGATTTTATAGTGCACAAGTGTTTGCCCAATACACACTTATACTCTCTGTTCCATCACTCTCATAGTAATAACCAAAGAAAGATCAAACGCAGGACCAACGGTTTTACATGCTTTCAGAGGGACGTGGTTTCACACCACCGAATTCCCTAACTCAGAGCTGCGACTGAGTCATTTTTAAGATAGAAAAACCCAATTTCATTTATTTTTGTCCCGACCCGAGATTCGAACCCAAGACCTCAGCGCGGTAGTTGTTCTCGTGTCGCATACGCATTACAACTACGCCACCAAGGCTTTCATTCTTGAATATTATATTATCATTGACACTAAGTATCAGCTATAATAATAACTTAAACACAGGATTTGTTTTAATTAACACTTGACCAACAACATTTAACAATAGATTAAGAATAAAATACAAACATGACGTCATTACTTTAGTGACGTACTAACAAAAAATTCCGTAACAGCGTTCGATGGAATCGACAACTCCCGACATTTCTCAAAAAGGAATCCTCCAGGGAGAGAGGAATTACATTTGCGAAACTGAGACGTGCTTCTTGACTTTAGTTCAAAGAACTTCAATGTAGCTTACCCGGTGAGTATAGAAGCTAATAAATCAGCGTGTAAACGTATACAATGTTCTTATATTGTTTATAGAGTGAACAAGAAAATAAAAGCCTCGCCAAGTTGTGGTACAATATGGCATAACTATTTTTTGTATTGAAAACCTTAACTTTAAAACTAAAAAGAAAAAGGCACTCACAAATCATTATTTTTATTTCCTACATAAGGCTGTAAAGATATCTCTTTATTTTTCCTTGAAATTGTTACAAAGACTTCATCGAAATTTTAAGATTTCAAACAAATATTACAGTAAAAATACAAGTTCATTCTAACCTCTGGTCGGTTTTATCGATATTAACTAAGTAATGCTTTTCAATTACCGTCGTTTTTATCCCAATTTCGGCTTTAACTCTGATTACATTGAAGATATAGTTTGTAATAATTTTTATTAGAAAACAAAATTGATGTCAGGAATACTTAATTTAAAGATCAGATCTAATAAAAATTGTTATCACATTTGAAAATACATTCTATAAAGCAAGTATTCATTTCATACTATTAACAAAAACACAATTTTATCACTCATATTATTCCAATAGATCTTTCAATCAACAAACATTAACAAAGGGGTTCAACATTTCTCGTGTCATTAACAAGGCTTGTATTGGCGAGGTTTGTCGAATGTTCGTCACAATTGACGCTCAAGCTTCTAGCTTCGTTGTCGGCTTGGACGTTTTGTTCAATACTTGTGTACCAAAACCTGGCTAGAATTTATAAAGTTTACCATATCGAGACAGAAAATTAACAAAAAAGTACATTCATACTTTAAGCAACTCGTGAAAATTAATTACTTATTAAATACGACTATTTTACTAAAAGTAACTAACGAAAATTTCGAGCAATTACTATAAAGATTTTTGCAAGATGGGGACTCTTGAAAAGTACGCGTATTTTTAGGATATAGCTGTCTTCAAACAAAAAGACGTCATGGTAACAATATTATATACTAAAGGATGAAACTCAAGATTTAATTACTTATCTGCAGCTCTCCATGCTAATCTATAACTTCGGCTAAACACCTAAACTTAGAATATGGACATTATTTTCTTTTCATATAAAAATTTAAATTAAAAAAATAATTAAGGCGTCATCAAAAATCAAAAATAATTTCACCTAACAAGTATACTGGATACTCATTTCGGAGTCGGTGACAATATCACATAGTGTGTGGTGTGGTGTGTGGTGGTGTAATCACATTTATTTAAATAGATAAATACATTTCTACCTCATCACGTTATTATTAAACTACATTTAACAGAAACTAAATAAACTTTATTGCTAACTAAAACCCAGTATTTACAGACATTGTTAAGTAAACGTATACTTTCAAACTGCAATGTACATTGAAATTCTCCGTAGGAAATGAACAAGGCTACCTAAGCTCCTCCTTATCTCCCACTTCTTACAATTTCATGCGTTCTTGCTGCGGGAAATTTTATTTTCATATTTGCTTTACTATTTCATATTTTTATAGTGAACGAAAGGACTACGGTTTTGGTAGCTTGTTTAAAATGAAAACTTACGTGAAATAGTTTCATGTTCGTTAGATATTAATATGCGTGTGTTTTAAGAACACTATTTAAGCAGATTTTGTTTCAAGACAATTCTGTTAATTGTGTTTTGAAAATAATACTAGAAAATCTATAAAATATAATTATATATTATTAATATCATAGGTGAACTAGCTTTTGCCTGCAGCTCCGCCTGCGTGAAAACGTTTTTCCGGAATAAAGTAGCATTCGGGAGATATAGCTTCCTATTATTTTATTTTTATCGGTTTCGTACTTCCTGAAATTAGCGCAATCAAACAAACTGTCAACTTTATATATCAGTATAGATTTGTCAGTTTATTTGTTCCGCGTATTCTATAAAACCATCAAACCATTAAAAAAATATATTCTTAAAGAATACACGTTCTTTGTATTACGTAAGCGATTGTAATTACGCAAACGATTTTGGATAAACAATATTTATGAATACAAAGCGTTATACACACGAGTAAGAATATCATTTTCTAACATCATGTTTTACCTACAAGCTGTGTTCAATCACCTTTCAATTTCCCCTTAATCACGCGGGATTTTGCGTTCCTATCTGGCGGGAAAGGTCCAACAATTCTCGTCAGGTAAAAGGTATTACTTAACGCTAAAGCAGCGAAGGCCATACGGAAGTGGACCCGAAAATATGGTCTATAATTTAATCTTCCTAAAGGGTCTATTTAAAGTGTGATAAAAACGTCATATTGAAAAGGTCTATTCAGAGGTTACGTTATTGTATTGCTCAGTTTTATGATTATATTTTTCGATTTAGTCTGGTGAAGGTGGAGTCACCTTTTGTCCCAGACGTTTTATTATTATTCGGACCTTATTTAACTAAGAGGTCTAGAAGTCGTGTGTGGATAGTGTTTTACTACAAATGCTAATGACAGTAATGCGTAGTTTAAGCTTGCTTTAAAATGTTCTTT
>NW_023593399.1:0-23555 GCF_014839805.1 Manduca sexta
GCGCAGTCGTTGCGGATGGACCGTCCCGATCAGTTTTCTAGGTCGAGTAAAGTGATACTAGGTTTTTCTGCTCAGTATTTGGAATTTATTTCCCGTGTCGCGAGCCCCCCATCACATCATGGGACAGAATTCACACGGCGACAACTGGGAGCATTAGTTTCGCCTCACGCTGTGATAAACGGCGTGAGTGTAGATAAAATATCATTGGAAACAGCAGACGTGGTTATATATCTCTCATTTCGTGGTTGCATATATATAGTTTAGAGCGCGTTGCATAACCACAGCGATGAGGTCAAATATTATGACCGCGATAATTCGAATTACGTGTTGTGGTCTTTGATATAAGCCACAATGTTTTATGATGCTTTTTCACTCAATATGTGCTGTAGACTGACTATATAATATTTCTTATACAAACGAATGATGAAGCAAGAAGTCAAATCCGTTAATGGCAAGTGACTGGTCGTTACTGGTAGCAACACATTGTATTGTATTGGCATTGAAACACGCTCAAGAATAGATATTAACTCTCTGTGCTGGGTAATTTAATGCTCGTAAAATCGCACGAGAATCGTACCCCATTACATTGAATTTTACATAAGTTTCAAGATTTGGATGTTATATGTCTCTGCTTACTGAAAAGGGAAAAAAAGCTTTATGTTATGTACGTATACAGTGTAAAATAACTTAATATAGATAAATGGATACAAATCGATTAATTTGAGCCCCAAATACGCAATTAACTAACATCGGCAACACACCTGCAGATAAATTAATAATTTACGATCCAACATTAGATGTTGCCCGCAGATTGTCGGCACAAGTTTAATTGCCAATATCTAAACACGATTGCAGTTGATTCTACGCGGTTGCGTTCCATTTTGAATTTACGGTGCGAATAAAAGTCGTTTCGTGCGATTTTTTGACGCAACAGATGCTTATTGGAATTAATAATGCGTGTGACAATTACGGTTTCATATTATACGTGTTTTGTGAACAAATTTTGTATTTTTTTTATACACGCATAGCAAAGTGAACCCACTACTCCTGATGGTAAGTGGAGTGGGGTGCAATAGAATGTCGACTGACAAAAGATGATTATCCCTCGACAGTCGACACAATTGTGCCGGTCTATTGAAACCGAATACACACACGGAACGCGACACACTTACGTGGGCCACTATGGTGGGTTTTAACTCCTTGTGTACGGTGGTCGCTATCCGCGTGAATATAAAATATATCCTACCACCAGCAAAAGTATTTTTACATGATTCTTGGTTCCAACACGCCAAGAACGCACTATTAAAAACGCACGTCTTTCGCGCGTATTAAAGTCGTAATTTGCACAAGATAGTTACTCAGCGGCAGGTATAGAAAATATTATGCTATCTATATAACCTGTGTCACATATCACACACCTAGTTAACAGCATAGTTAACATACTATCGGCGATGAAGTTGCAACAGATTTATCAACCCGACAGTTAAACCGCGACAACGTAACCGCTTGATAGTTAACAACAACTGTTGAAGTTCAACGCGTGGTTAACTATGATAGTTTAATGTAACGCGTCTGCATGGGAACTATCTGCTTTTGTGAACAGTGAGTGATTTTTTCTGTTCCGGATTTTGGCAAAGGAATCGATATTCATACAGCCTTAGTCTGCCGTGATGCATTATTTTTATAGGTAATCTTTGTTTGAGATATTAGCTTATGGAATTTTATAGGTTCAGCACAGTTTAGTTCACAAATATATTTAGGTAACGAATTAACTTCACGTGATACTCAGATAATTGTCGTACAAATTCATATTAAAATCGTGTTTAAATAGCAGAACCTTTTCGTCTAGGTAATGAGGCGTTTTTATATAACGAAATGTTGACATATTTTTACGAGCATATTTTCTATATTAAATTTACTATATCAGATACCTCATAAAGTTATACAAAACATAATTACTCGTCGACTTTGTAACTCTCGACGTGGTTTAGTCAGTAACTGGGGTAAAGTTACAAAAGTTTCAGCGTGCGGCTAACTTGTATGTTAACATATTATGTTTTAAGTTCGAAGTACACAGATCGACTTACTTTTTATTTATATTTTAATATGACAGAAGGCGAGTCTCTTGCCATATTGGGCGCAGATTCCGATCTCGGGACCTTAAGTATATTAAATGAAAAGTCTTACCTCGGCAATTGTGCTGAAAATAATTTGTGATTTAGGGTTTTTGGAGACTTTTCCCGTGAGGAAAAGACCCGAGTAACAGCTGGTTGATCGTATTAATTAATTTTATTTCTAGCTATTGAATTATCCGAGGATCTACAATAATATCAGCTATGCATTATATACTGTACTACAGTTCGGCACGAGCTTCCTCTATTACTGAGAGGCATTAGGCCTTAGTCCACCACGCTGACTTATTGCGGATTAGTAGACTTAACACACCCTCAAAATGCCTATACAGAACTTCTTAGGTATGTAGGTTTCCTCACGATGTTTACCTTCACCGTTAAAGCAAGCGATAATTCGCTAAGAATACACCCATATTTTTTTAGAAAAGTCAGAGATGTGTGCCATTTGGTTTTGAACCCGCAGACATTCATCTCGGCAGTCCATTCCACACCCAACTAGGCTATAGTCGCTTTTTAAGCAGCAAAACTTGGTTAATCTTTTTATTACTTTAATTCTAATAATAGAAATTAGCTCAGAATAAACATATGCAATTAAATTCTTCGATTAATTTTCCATTTTCCTGCATATCAAGGAAACGACCTTAAAGCCATTGTCATTAATGCTTAATTGTTTGTGGATGACAATCAATTGCGCATACGTGACCGCTGTTTAAGGTCACCTTGAGTTCTAGAAGTGTTTCGTTTTTGAGCTAGATTTCTATCCTGGTGCGGAAATGATTACTGGAACTGTTTATATTTTTTTTATTAAACGAGATAAATTTTACTAAATACCGAGACGAGCTAGCCGTTCGCCTGATATTTTTGCTACCCATAAACAGTTGCAATATATTTCGTACTTTGATTCCAAACGGGCCGGCATAATGGTGTCCACTGGCGAAAGATACCTAATCATCTTTCGCAGTTGATACTTCACTTGGCCCGTCTGCGCGTGCGCCTGGTATAAGAGACGCGCAGTTAACGCGCGTCCAACGCTTGTCACCTGAACTGGGTCTTAAATGAGTAATTGGCTCATCAAGTCATAAATGCTTGTTGTTATTTTTCTAACCTTGTTTCATTATTGTATAACACTAATACGGTGTCTCTCTGTTAAACGTACAATAAAAATTAAGCCATATTTACAAATAAATTAATGTTGTTAATAAATAAATGTAAATAAAAAAGTTAACAGAATATAATATTTGACAACAGCGATCTCCTTTTGTATGACCTCTTGACATTACTAGCTGACCTGCCGGGATGGTCCTCAAAGGACCTCTACCAAACCTATTCGCGTAAACGGAATAGTAATTGGAGATAAGATAGGCTTCGCTCACATTGGAGTCGTGCGGAGGGTACGATTTTTTTGTCGTACTTGTCTATTAGTGTAATATTGGCACAGAAAAATATTACAGATAAGATAAATAAGGCAATGTTGTGTTCCTGTTAATTATTTCCAAATCTATACTAATATTTTATAGTTGGGAAGTTTGTTTGTTCGACGCACTAATCTCGGCAACTACTAAACAGATTTTTTTTTTCACTAATAGGAAGCTACATTACTCCTGAGAGCTATAGGCTTTTTATCCCGGGAAAATATTTACACCGGAATAACTTTTTCACGCAGCCAAAAATCCGAAAGCTAGTATGAAATAAATTTCATATAAATTTAAAGCCTATTTAAGCCTGTGTAGTTTCGAAATTTTAATTTAAAATTTTCATACAAGTTTTTACCTACTTGAAAAACCACGGTCGCGTAAACCCTTGTACTCAGTGTGAACGAACTTTAGTCATGTCGTGCGCGTGTCGGTCACGTCACGCACGTCCGATATTGGCCGCGGGAGCGTTCGCGTCCTTCGGGAGAATGGGGAAAGGATTTAACAACGAAAAAAACTTGAATTTCTGCGGGTCGTTAGTGAAAATGGTTCTTTGTTCGGCCATTTTGTTAACTTTGTATCGACAAGGGTGGTTTTAGCATAAGAATTGTATATTTTAAGTTAGAAATATTAAAACTACAGTTACCTACGTTCTAATTTAAGCTCTGATGCAAACTTTTAAAGTGTGTTTTTACAAAATCGATATCTGACCTATTTCTTTAATAATGATTATATTATAATGATTATACTGCTGCGATATTACTGTGCTTGCGGAATAATTAATTATAGCCGTCTCCGATACTAATATAGAGCACTGGCTAACTTTATCGTAAGCGACAAACTTATCGAAATTATGACGAGACGAGCTGGCCGTTCGACTGATCGTAAGTGACACGACCGCCCATAAACAGTAGAAACACCATCCAACACCTTGAATTACAATTACTGTAACAAACTATTTTTAAATGTATACGTTGTGTTCACATTTTATGTCAAATGTTGCGGTGGCCTGCAGGGTCCACGAATATGTATTTTTCTTAATTTGTAAAACGTATAGTTGTGAATTTTTAACAATTTGTGAAGTGCGATAAATTGATTGATTGATTGAAAAAAAAAACAACCGCGGACAATCGTACAGATCGTTTATTTCATACTTATCGAATAAAAAATATATTATCATCATACTTTTTCAAATCCAAATTGTATTTCGAGTCCATATTTTCTCCATTAGAAATAATATACTGCAACTAAACCAATTAGATGTAAAAATATTATATTTTTAACAATGCAAAGATCGTCCCCGTCTAGTCGTCTAATCTACACCCGCTGCCGTCACAAAAGCGAAACGCTCGCAAATCACAACTTGTTGAATGCACTAAAAGGCTGCGTCCTCCGAGTTACGCCCTTCAACCTTGCGAGTGCGTGAGGTCGCGACTTAATAAACACCTCTTTAGCAATGATAGACGTAGAGTTTTATATTGAATTTGATATAATAATATTTCAGATTAAAAAAATTACATAATGTTAGAAACGGAAGCGAGTTGATTAAAAAAAATAAAAAGAACCATTACTGGCCAATTTTATAATTTGGTTTAATTTTGATTGTAATCTGTTTTGCGTCTTAATTTTATTAAGTAAAAAAAAAATACTTTCGCCAATAATTCATCAACCAACCGATCGCTACGACTGAGAACGACCAATTGACCCACTTTGTCAAACGCTCAGTGTTTTTATAGCAACAAAGTGTCACAAACACGCTGACAACATTTTTTATTGTAACAATAGTATATTAAAAAACCATATTAATAGAATTGATGGAGCAGAAACAAAACATAGTATATTTTTTACGTTGATGCGTGAGTTTACGTTTTTATGACAACAGATTAGCGAAGGGTCCATCACTCGATTGCTACCGGCTTCCCTTTTGTAGTTTATGTAGAATAATTATTAGAACGATTTGTAAGACCACATTTATGCATATAGTACCACTATGTTTTGTTGGGTTACCTTTCGAATAATTTTACTCTTCACATAAACACGCCCAACATTCAAATGTGTTGTACACGACAGCTAGATAGTCAACTTATATTTTGTACGTTTCGAGTGAATAACAACTTTGTTAATAGGGTAGGTAATGAATTCTATTATATATAGCTGAAGAGTTTGTTTGTTTGAACGCGCAAATGTCAGGAACTACCGGTTTGAATTGAAAAATTCTTTTAGTGTTGGATTGCCCATTTATAAAAGAATGCTAAAGGCTATGTATAAAATGTTGTAAACAAGTGTAAAGCAATATTATTTTGTTGTAATTTTAGTGTGCGACGAAAATTATGATATTTATAAATTTGTGTATGTTTTAGATTCGGTTTGTAAGTCAGGCGATTGGAAGCCAAAAATCACAAGTGTGACAATTTATTGAAGTGTGATAATCGTTTTAACTTTATTTATTTTTCAAGCACACTTAATAATATCAGACTTGTGTTGTGGTGTATCCAGTCGCACTCCTGGAAACGGGCCGCCTCTACTACTGAGAGGGATTAGGCCTTAGTCCACCACGCTGGTTTAGTGCGGATAGGTAGACTCCACACACTCTCAAAATTCCTATAGAGAACTTCTCAGGTATGTAGGTTTCCTCATGATGTTTCCCTTCAAAGCGCCCTTCTGGTACCTTAAAAGGATGGAAATCGATTCCAGAATCAGTAGAAACACCATCCGACACCTTGAATTACAAAGTATTGTTTGGTATTCTACTGCGCTCGCCATCGTGAGAAATGAGATGTTAAGTCTTATGTCCAGTAGTTACACTGGCTACAATATCTTTCAAATCGGAACACAACAGTGACTACACACTGCTGCTTGACGGCAGAAATAGACGAAAGAGACCCGAGAAAAATCTCCAAAACAAGGAAAACAAAACGCATATATTTTTTCGTCAACTTTGATATAAAAATGTTCACATTCAAATTTTTAATATTATGCACGTTTCGTACAACCGAAAAAACTTTTGTATTTGTTCATGGCAAATGTTTGAACAACATGTTTAAATGAGAGCTTTCTGACTTCGTGTCGGTTTGGCGTACATTGTTTTTTATACAAATGAATAACTAGAGGTTTTGTCGCTTGCGGGAAAAGTGTAACAATTGGTCGTAAAATAGAAATTTGAAAATTCTCATTTGCAGTAAAATAATTTTGTTATTTGATATCAATATCTGATTTTTTTTGTCCGGGCACAGCAATGACCCCACTGCACCTGATGGTAAGTGGAGTGGGGTTTAATAGAATGTCGACTGACGAGAGATGATGACCCCTCGGCACTCGAGACAATTATGCCGGCCTGTTGGAACCGGATATACACAGGCTGATCCCGAAACGCGACACACTTAAAAGGGCCAATATGGCGGGTTTTAACACCTTAAATACGATGTCGCTATCCGAGCAAATATAAAATATATCCTACCACCAGCATAATAATGTCAAATATTGTTACTCAATGGTCGCCGAAATGGTGAATTTAGATAATTTTGTGGACATATTTTATGCTAAGAAATTTAATCAGTCAGTCACTTAAAAGACACTATCTAGGTTTCATATGTTTTACAGCTCAAGCCATACTGGACCGTGTTTTTTAAATCTCCTAAAGCCCACAATCATTCCCACCACAATATCTCACACCAAAATTGGGTGATATTTGATCCAACCGCCACAACGTTGGGCCAACAAGCGCGCGGGTAAACGGTAAACTGTCATTTTCGTGAAGCGCTTATTCGAGATTATTTTTTTTTCTCTCCCAGCCCTGAGGAAACGTAGGAAAATGTTCATAAAAGTGCTCAAAGCCGTTGGTAACACAAAGGGAAATATCAAAAGCAGAGTCTCGAGTCGCAACACATGACCGCCGCGGTATATATTTCATGACTTCGGGTGTGGTGTCAGTGTACGCTGATAGCGCTGTGTAATGCGTTGATGAGTGGAGAGGTAGCGGGAGCGATTTTTAGATATTAATATTTTATTCGGATCCATGTTGACGACGCATACATACGTAGAACTGATCGGAAAAAAAACGTACGTTTTAAAGTTAAACAGTCGTTAGTTTTAAAAAATATAATTTTCCACTAGATGGCACTAAACAATATTTTATTACTTATTTTAATTAATTTTATATGGGGCAATACTTCACGGTATATGTCTTTAGTTAATTAATCTTCCTGTATTTACCTTTATCATCCAAATATTTTCATACTATTTCGCATTTATAATATTAGTAAGAACTTATACGTCTATTATATTGAGCAGAGTGTTAGGGGACACGTTTTTCGTACACGGGGAACAACAGGGAGACTGAATTACCTCTTCCCTGAAGGTATCAGGGCGGATGGTCAATAAACCCGAGCAAAAATCTCGAGTCAGAGAAAACTCTGAAAGTTGAAGTAAGAAGTAAGATATTTCGATTTGGAAAAAACGATACACAAAACCGCTGCTAATACGATCGTGAATGGACTTTGCGCCAACACAGTGATAGTTTTACCTCTATCACAACATGGGACAAATATATAGGTGTGTTTGCACTATTATTCTAACCCTTATAGACAAACACATAAGTCTGTCACAATTTCAAGGTTCTCTATATCAGTTTACGCCCTCACAGGGACCCCCGACCTCAGCATTTAACGCAGAGTCAAAAGGAGGCCAAGCCGTAGCGAAGAATCAGCTCCCAAGAAAGCGCCGCCCACGGGTATGAATGCAAATGAATGTTTGGTCAAACGTTGGACGCTTTGGACGCCAACCGTGTCCAACTACGGTTATTTGTGCGAAGCGACGTTTAATTTTGATGTCTATGTGTTGATTGTAAAGACTGTTTTGCAGAAGAGGGTGAAAGGACTGAATGGGTCACTAAGTAAAACGTGATAAATCTCTTGTAAATAGAATAAAAACAGAAAAAAAAATATAAAAGTCTTTTAAAAAATACAAAATTGTGATTTCGCTTATCAATCCACTAATTTCGTTTACGGCCATCAACACATCCTTTCAAAAGATATTGTGATAGACATCGTTGGTAGACATCATTTGTCAAGTTAATGCTATCTTGCCGAATACTTATATTTAAGATGTAAATGTTTGTCAACATATTTAATAATCACGCGTAAGTAAACTAATAAATCGTTTTCCTTTCTTTCTTTCTTCTTAAGTGGAAAAATATCCCATCTCCTCATTACCATTCTATTTGATTAATTTCTATGCAGGTTAAGAATAATTAGTTTTCCCTGAGACTCGCCGAGCTTCACTGCTCGGTGTCATAATGCGTTCCACTGCTGATCCTGGCTTACAGGAGTTGTGGTGGTGGGTGTGAAGGCTTAGAAGTCTAAAAAAAAATAACAAGATTTTTTTTTTTAATAATACATAACCCAAGCATAAAATACTATATAATTAATTATTCATATACGAATATATTTTAATGAAAAGTATTTGACCGGAGCTACGAACGAAAGCTAATAAAAAATGTCGGATAAAAATCTAGCCTCGCTTGAATCATTCCCACACCCAAAATCCCTACACGCAAAGGAATCAATTAATTGGATCCTTTGAGCGATGCGTGAAAAAGCAATTAAGTTAGGCAGCCACTTTTCCTTGTCTATCGAAGTATACCAAATCGTCTATATATCTATGGATGGATTTTTTTTCCTCTTTTTTTGTTTAGAGGCTTTGAGTCTCTTTGGAGACTATGTCAGCGCCATAGTAAAAGAAACGATAGTACAAATCATTTTAAATTAATCACAACTTAGTGTATAAAAGGACAGCTGCGACAGATTGAGGCTCTGGGAGAATACTCTGGAAGATACCAATGGTTGTTGTAAAACACTTTTTTATATGCATAATTTATTATACAAGGAAATCGTTTGCAAATAAAATTTCAGAGTCTCCACTTAGAGACTGTGTTAGAGCCTTTCCCGTCCTCACTCCCATCACTACAACTCCTGTAAGCCAGGATCAGCAGTGGCACGCATTTTGACACCGAGCAGTGAAGCTCGGCGGGTCTCAGGGAACACTAATATGTCATTATCCCGCAACGAAATTAATCAAATAGAAAGATAGGGAGGAGTTGGAAATAAAGCTTTCAGTTAGTTTTCATTCAGTCAGTGTTATCAAGTACATTATAAAAACATTACTTATGAATCCCGAAATCATAATCAACACATTTTACAATAAACGGCGTGCTTTGTATAAAAACACAACGCGGAACTTCCCATTAGGAAGGGTCGACGTTTATAGTGATTGTTATCTGTGTTGTTTGGATAAACGCGTGACGGCGACGTGCCGGTGACGTGACGGCTACGGGACGATAGTAAAGCTCAAATCACAGCCGCTTTTGATAAACGATCCCAATCTAAATCTTCAATCAGATTTCTAGAATCTCATAAATATGTAAACTAGGGCAATTTTTTTTGCCTCGGGTAATACCTTTTCGAAAAAGAAAAAAAAGCGGCGATAGCCTAGTTAGTTAGTAGAATTATCGCTTGCTTTAACGGTGAATGAAAACATCGTGAGGAAACCTGCATACCTGAGAAGTTCTCTATAGGAATTTCGAGGGTGTGTGAAGTCTACCAATCCGCACTAGGCCAGCGTGGTGGACTAAGGCCTAATCTCTTTCAGTAGTAGAGGAGGCCCGTGCCCAACAGTGGGACAGTATATAAAACAGGGATGATGTTATTATTAGAATACCTTTTCAAAAAAATTCATACTGAGCCTTTTACTGTGTTAACGCGTCCTTGTGGCGTCACCGGAACCGACACGAGGCGGAGATAACGTATTGTTATACGTTATTCATATCTTCAATTATGAATGAACGCTTCGTTGTGAGGTATTAAATGGGGTGTCCGACATGCGCGATGTAAATGCCTCTTTTCCTATTGTAATGTAGATCTGAAATGTTTATTCACTTGTTATTGCCTGGTAATTTTTTCAATGCTAATATTATAAAGTGGTAAAGTTTGTTTGTTTGTAGGGGGCTAATCTCTGGAACTACTTAACTGATTTAGAAAATTCTTTCACTAATAGAAAGCTATATTACTCCTGAGTGTTATAGGCTACTTTTATCGCGTGAAAATTTATGGACGCGGGCTAAAGCTAGTATTATATATATTTGTGTCCATTTGTTACAAATAAAATATCACGATACTTAACTATCTATTGATCTATTCATTAATTTGTGGCTTAGACTTAAAATTAAATTTTTGTTTCGGACTTTATCGCAGTTTTAATGTTTTCGTTTTCTCCCGACGTTTAGAAGACTTTGCAGCCTTCATGGTCACGGGGAGACCAACTTAGTTTAATTTTAATGTCTAACATTCGCGTAAACATAAGAAATCATTATGGTTTAGTTGTAATTTAATAATTTATCCTATGTGTTCCACTTTAAGTTACATGGCTGGATTAATTATAGGGCATTAAAGTATTTAAATTTTAATTATTTGTCATAGCAGCAAATTAACTTTGAATTCTTAATTCCGCTGCATCAGGTAACGATTAGTCGTGGCCTTAATATCGAATGATTTAAATATCGTATCGTTCCCGCATCGTTGCTGTTCAAACAGTACTATAATCTATATTATCTTTATAAAGCAGTAGAGGCGGGAATCGGTACACAATTTGCATAATCGACTTTCCAATATCGATACTGTGTTTATCGATGTTGATGTTATTTTTACGTTTAATCGTTTATTGTTTCGGATGAATCGTTTCGATTTCCGTTTTGTTATCGTTGAGTTAATAATAAATGAATTTACGATAAAGTAATATGGTGTGTAGTTGTATTTGTAGTTTGTCGGTTCATTGATCTAGTAGTAATGGAAATAGATTGATGCGTGATTATTTTTATTTCTAAGAGAGGGTGGATATATTTTTCAGTTGGATTTGGAAAGATTGTTCTGATATCTCAGTATATCATTTCTTACTATGTGATATTTAATGGTGGTAGGTGTCTCATATGTGAGAGTCCGCCTGGGTAGGTACCACCGCAATGTCTATTTCTGCAACCAAGCGGCAGTGTGTAGTCATTGTCGTATTCCGGGTTGAACATTCTGGCCAGTGTAAGTACTGGACATAAGACTTAACATCTCATGTCTCAGGATGGCGAGCGCAGTGGAATACCAATCAATATTTTGTAATTCAAGGTGTTGGATCGTGTTTCTATTGTTTATGGGCGGTCGTATCGCTTAGCATCACGCGAACGGCAAGCTCGTCTCTTCACACAAATCAATAAAAAATATATTACCTCGAAATTATAACCGCTTCATATTTTGACGTATTGCCGTGTATTAATTGCTTTTGATAGCCGAGAGACACCAAATCGTGGAGCTTTCTGTGTGCCCCTGTCTCCTCGTTTACTTGAAGTTACTGATTTCAAAGTAATACAGGTCTAAAAATACGGTATTTTATCATTAAAACAAGGTTATTTCCAGTCTACACGTGGAGACATCAGCTAAACACGCGTCATAGTTGTCAAAAGACGCCGCGCGAGTAATTCCCGATCAAAACTTAGTAAACAATAGTTAAATCCTCCCCCCGCTTCTCCCCCCAAGGCGACGGATTAGTCCGCCGTCACTCGAACATCACATTAAACGTAGTTGTCCCACCTGTGTAATGTCGCGGCTAGGTAGGGCTGTCACGCGGATGAATTTATTTCTAAATTAATTAATTTGTCAGATTCTTTGATTTGAGTGCTTCGTGGACGTTGCTGTATTGTGGTTTCGGGTTCGAATGCCGGATTGGACAAAGTGATCTTTGTTTTTCTGGTTAGTGTCAGTCTGAAGGCTGGAATTTGTACCAGATACAGCGATAGATTCGCCCACTAACACATAATGATACAGAACACACTTGGCACAAAGTTGTGTTAATAAACTGAGTGGAATTAAGGAATATGTGGGGTTTGGATCGGACGATAAAAGATGGTTGTAAATGTGAATTTCAACTTTGACTGTTTGGATAAAGACAGTTTGATGTGGGCTGTATTATCCCACACAAAAAAAATTAAATTTTAATTCTTCCGGTTGTGTCTTGTACGATCTGCAAATGTTAATTTGCTGGCCTTAATTTTTTTTGTATCAAAGACGCTAAAGAAGTGTATGCGTAAAAGAATTCTAATTGGCAGCCTTTATATACAAACTTACCTTATGCCAACAAATAAAAAAACTATTTTCTCGTACATTCCAACGCTGCGCCAAGAAAATTACATCTTTGAATTAATAATACAACCTTTACACCGACGCCTAAATCTAAATTAAATCTCGCATGAATTTATAACCACGTTTGCGGCAGCCCTACATAGTTCCAGAGCCTCGGAGAATCTGCCCACTATTACCCCACTTCTAAAGTAGGATAGGGTAGGGGGAACTAGATTATTAATAACAAAACGACTTACTAACTTTGCGCTGCAAATGTGCGTTCAAGATGGCAGTTAATTATCATACGAGATACGGGTTGTTTGAATAGTTTACGGGGTTGGGGCAATGCGTTTTGGTTAAGTTTTGATTGGTTTTTGTGTTTGGGGTTTGTGGTCGCTTTGGCCATTTCTGTTGCGGTCAATTTGTTACAATTCTAATATATATCAGCCGTGTATATACTGTCCCAATGCTGGCCGTGCCCAGCCTTCTCTACTAATGAGAGGGATTAGGCCTTAGTCCACCACGCTGGCCTAGTGCACACGTGTGTGCGCAATACACAGGTGCACTCTCTGTTCCTTCACTCTCATAGTCCGATGAGACGGCAATCCGACATGACTGGAGAGAGATCAGGCGCAGGACCAACGCCTCTACGTGCTTTTCGGGGCACGAGGGTATCACACCGCCAACTTCCTGACTCCGAGCTGCGTCTGAGTAATTTTTAACATGGAAAGACCTGGGATTCGAACTCCGGACCTCAGCGCGGTAGCCATACTTGTAGTCGAAGCAGCGGTATTATTAGTAGGTACATAGTTATTGAATCAAACGGATTAGACGGCGTGCATCGCGTACGTAACACAATGGATAATGTGATTATGTCGATAATGACGCGGCGGACGTCAATTATAGTAACCGATGGTGCGTATTGATCGCGTTACGTTACAACGCTATATTATCCTACTTCAACTTTCAGAGTTTTCTCTGACTCGAGCTTTTTTGCTCGGGTTTATTGACCACCCGCCCTGATACCTTCAGGAAGAGGTAATTCAGTCTCCCTGTTGTTCCCCGTGTACGAGAAACGTGTCCCCTAACACTCTGCTCAATATAATAGACGTATGTTATCCTACTAATATTATAAATGCGAAAGTTTGTGAGGATGGATGTGTGTATGTTTGTTCCTTTTTCACGAAATAATTACTGAACGGATTTGGATGAAACTTTGCAGTAATATTAGTTATACATCAGAATAATACAAAGACTACAATTTATAATGATTTTGTGTAATTTTGTCATAATATAACAGTATACATATCAAGTAAGTCAGAAAAAAATTTATCCCGGAAAACTTCATACGGGCGAAGCCGCGAGCAAAAGCTAGTAATCTATACTTATAATAAATCTGTAGAGAGGTCAATTCTGTACATGAAATATATTTCCAAAATAACTATCAGGGGGTGATTAGGGATCGATACTGATGCCAAAAATGCAATTAGTAAAATTTTTGTCTGTCTGTCTGTCTGTCTGTCTGTATAACCGTTATAGAAACAAAAACTACTCGACGGATTTTAACGAAACTTGGTACAATTATTTGTCATACTCCTGTGCTGGTTATAGTATACTTTTCATCACGCTACAATTAATAGGAGCAGAGCAGTGAAGGGAAATGTTGGGAAAACGGGAGAAGTTACTCTATTTTTAAGCTTCCGTCGCGTGTGCAACCTTAATGGTTAAAGCTAACAGAAATCATGTATGACGGAAATGTTCTCCTTAAAATTATGTAAAAAATATCCCACCACAGCATATGTCTATCTTTTATGGTTGACTCACAATAACACGTGTAACTCCCGATAGCTTAGCAGTTCGAAGCTTTCTCATTATATTTGTCTACTCTTACGTTTATAACACTCTCAGTCATCCCTAATTAAAACAGTTAACATTATTAAATATTCCATAAAAAAGAATCATAGAAATCGGTATAGAAATACCAAAGTTATACATGAAATACGCTAATAATAAGCCATCACGCGTGAATACTGAATCATGCTATAAGGATTGTTTTTGTATATATATAAGGTCGCGAACGCACAGGCAGGCGGCTTGCTTGGCACCTAGAAGCTAGCGAATCACCTAGCGAGTAGCTTCGTAAAACGAACATTCTCGAACGTTCGCAACCGGCTCCATTTTTGAAGTCCGAAATCCACGCGGGCGAAGCTGCGAGCGGAAGCTAGTTTATAATAATACCAGCACTGTTTACATACTGACCATCAATGGCAAAGGGTAAAATTTTCCAAAAAGTAACCCGACGCAACTTATAGTTACTATGCATAAATTTGGTCTGCAAACAATTGTAATGATAATTATATTTTACATAAAATACGAGAGGAAAGTGGGCAGGAATTGGGTTTTATAGACCCTTCGCCACTGCTGGACACGGGCCTTCTCTACTACTGAGAGAGTTTAGGTCTTATTCCACCACGCTGACCTAGTGCGGGTTAGTAGCCCGAATATATCTTCCAAATACTTATGATTAATTCTGAAGTATGTAAGTTTCTTCACAAGGTTTTCCTTCCGCTAAAGCGAACGATAATTGATATATCATTGTGTGTGTGTGTTGGGTTGTGAAGCTGTGGACATTCGTCTCGACAGAGCTTTCCATTCCTAACTGGGTTATCGTGAAAAGAATGTAATTTAATTTTAAATTATTCGTTATGGAAAACATATCGAACGAATATAAATGTGACGATTTGTGAAAATGTTTGTTAGAAGTAAACGCAGACACGGTTGAACGGAATTGATGAAATTTAGCACACTGGTAACCCATATTCCTGGTTTTACACATTGATTACTTTTACCCCGATAATTTGCTTGTATAGGGAATATTTTTTTTAATCCGGATACAATTAGATATTTCATACTACTATGGCAGTATAAAAATATCTTTCAACTGAATTTCTCGTGTTTTGTGACCGATCCCAGCGTCCAGAGTATTAGGTTTAGTACGAAACAAGTGACCAATTAAACTGTCTAGTTGAGAGGACACCGCTCGTTAGGGTGACATTTTTTGGGACACTTGTGTTGACGGCTACGCGACGCGCGGGGACGTATTTTGAAATGAGCGTGGGAGACAAAAAGTTGAAAGATTCTAAACCAGTTAATTGTATGTCATTTTTTTTAAGAATTTAAAGCTATAATAAAACTTGTTTAAATAATATTGTAATGATACGTTTTTATAAATTGCAAAAATTTGATTTGTTTTGTCTTAATCGTATTCTTCATCCATGAATGTCGTGTCCGCCTTGAACTGCTTTGATAGTGACTATGACAAGCTGTTGCCATGCCACCTTTCTTCAACTTTCCTCAGGGTAGCGGGGGAAGTACCAATATAGTTGTTACTTGATCACACCAGTGGGTAGGTGATCGCCCATGTGGTGAGATTTATTTAAGAAAGTTTATAAGCAAGCGATGTATAACACGTTAATATGTTGTTAATATGATCTTCAGGCTATGAAATTACCTCGTAAATAACACACAATCAAATCTAAATATCAAATCCGTGGAATTAAAGTGGGAGGTATACCCACTCGTGTCCCACACTTAATACATCTCTGTACGGTGATGTTGACCTTTTTTAACTTTTGTATTTTTAATCACCGCTCGGTCGACGTTCAGACAAGGCACGACAATTTAGACATTTTAGTCCTTAAACGTGGGGTGGACAAAAGGCCTAAATCCACAAAATTTAGGCGCGTATGGTAATGAGCTGGTATTGTTATAATCCTTGCTGGACGATGCTAATATTTTGGGAAATACATTGTAATCGCTCTCTGGATTCCATTAAACTTAATATTGGTGTAGTGAAGTCAGTTTTTCTTGTCTATTCTGCTATTCCGTAAGATCTGTGTATCAAGAATGTTCGTGTACAGAGCTATACTCGCTTACAAATGAGATCCTATGCCTTATTGAGTCTGGTGAATAATTCGTGGAATAACACGGCCATTTTTTGTCGTCGCATGAGGCGTTAACGGGTGGAACAATATCGCTAATTCTTTTTTTGTTGTGGTAACTATTGTCAGGAGGTACTTATGAATGAAAAAAATTAAGGAATTTAAGCGGAACATTTTGAAATTTCAAGAAAAGTTTATGACAATAATAATTTTACTTAACAGTCAGTTGTTTCAAATAACTGTCAGCGATTGACAGAGCGTGTACCGTAGAGCATTACAATAATAAACATTATGTTTTTGAATAATAATTTTTAAAAATAATAATACCAAATCGAATTGAATATTTATAGTTAAGAGAGGGCAACGTCTGTCGGATCAGATAGTTTTATGATATATTCAAATTTGTATTTTTTTGTTTCAGGTAAGTGATAAACACACATACACGTGTCTTTATTCAACGTATTTATGGTAAGAACAATAAATGTCATAGGGATATTGTTTCATTCGTGACAATGCAATTAAAAAGGCGTTTTTCAGTTGTGGAGATTATTTTATATAAATTACTAGCTTCCGCCCGCAGCTTCGCCCGCGTGGATTTCGGATTTCAAAAATGGAGAAGGTGCTCAATTTGTCGGGATGTTTTTTTAATTTATGGTGGTATGCAGGTGGTCCGATTGTCCGGTCAGGGTCTGATGATGGGATCCTGGTGAAATCGAAGGAACTTTTAACCATTAAGGTTGCACACGAAATGAAGGAAGCTTAAAAATGGAGTAACTTCTCCCGTTTTCCCAACATTTTCCATCACTGCTATGCTCCTATTAATTGTAGCGTGATGAAAAGTATACTATAACCAGCTCAGGAGTATGAAAAATAATTGTACCAAGTTAAGTTAAAATCCGTCGAGTAGTTTTGTTTCTATAACGGTTATACAGACAGACAGACAAAAATTTTACTAATTGCATTTTTGGCATCAGTATCGATCCCTATTTTGGAAATATATTTCATGTACAGAATTGACCTCTCTACAGATTTATTATAAGTATAGATATGCAAAAGTAGCTCAAAAATTGTCAATAACGAAAACATGCATTTTAAAGTAAAACAAAAGAAATAATATCGTGAAGCCAACCAAATAACTAATGATATATTGAATTTTGTGACTGTTCAATTTAGTCGGGTCCGCGATATCACTTTTGTTGAGTTTCAGAACGCGACATTACATTACATTATTATATTCTGTGCTCCAACGCACACTGCTTTGATGTTAGGAACACACCTACATTGCTTAGACAACAGTGAACTTTATACAATAGCAATAAAGCTCAAATTGACTCTACGTATTAGTTAGAAAACGTTTGTATGGGAAATAGAAAAATGCTGTTTTGAGGATTTTCCCGGCAATTATTCGAATTTTTCTCACCTTTTAAACCTTCCCTAGACCTCCACGAATAATTCAAGACCAAGATAAGATAAATCCGTTCAGCCGTTCTCGAGTTTTAGCGAGACTAACGAACAGCAATTCATTTTTATATATATAGATTATATAAATTTTCCGCCGGTTTCAAGAGGCTGCCGGCAGCCCTTCAAGAGCGACCTTAATAGGCATGCAATAAAGTATATTTTTATCGCTGTTTTGGTAGAAAGATAACATGTTATGGTCTAACATGCAATGACGGAAATTGAAGTTGTTGAATACAGCCCGCTTCTAACAAGTCGTTGTGGAAATTCTAAGGGAAGCCATATGTTTAGTAGTGTACTTCCCACTAAAGATGAGGGCCTTACGGGTACTTAAAGTAACAAAGTTACATTAATAATTTGAAAAGATACAAATTTAAAAGATATATTGGGTTTTCTGATCAGTATCAGCCCCAATAATATTACATCAAGGGACAGAACTTACATGTGAAAAGTGTGTGGTTGTATCTCTGCCTACCGCTTCGGGATATAGGCGTGATCTGTGCTTTTTATATCATTTTAATAGGCCTGATTTTTTGGAACCTTTGAAATGGATTCACTCGTGCATAGCCGAGAAGGAAACTTATTTTAACCTATTTTAAGTTTGTTATGTTTTTAACACTGCAACTGACACGTCCCTAAGGATTAGCTAACGCATATATGCTTGGCGGTTGCATGCTTCCCACCGTGTGGACGTCTGTTCAAATTAAGTTGTATTTTTGTGTACATTTCCTTAGGAGGCAGTATGTGGGTTAATGCATGCGTGCTAATGCTGTTTCGGGGATGTAATTATTGTGTTACGTTTGTTTTAGGGAGACAGGGGTGGTATTGTACTGGACATGTGAATTATTAAAGTTGATTCATTGTATGTAACCTGGTTTTAATGTCTTTCAACATATATCGCGATAGTGCGCGACGTAGCTTGGTGGTAGAAATAGACATTGCTTCAATAGCTACCCGACTGTCGCATACTAGAAACGAACCACCTAATACTTACCACCTAATAAGTAATCATTTTTTAAGCAACATAAAATTAATACAAGATAAAGATCGTCCCCACTTTCCCCCCGACAAATCAATTAACCAAAAACCATTATCGCACTCTACCAACACTGATAACACTAATGTAACAAACAACCATCCATCATAGAAATTACTATCACCTTTAATTAACCCAAAAACGCGTCGCGGGGGTCGCGCGGGCCTATAGCGTTCGAAAATTGCGCGAATATTATCGTCATTACTATCAACGCGGGTGGAGACTGGAGAGGGTAGGGTTGACAAATTTTGGTGTTGACGGTCAATTTCTTGCATGCGTTTGGGTAGTTTTTATTTGCTTGCAGACGAATGAAATAGTCACTTCATATACAGGGTCATTTTGTAACCCTAGACTTAAATTTAACTGCGAGAATGTCATCTTGAAAGAAGCAAGTTTACTATAAGTTACTCTAACCTAAGGTCAAAAACAAAAAAGTAAAATTTTCACACAAAATAAATATTCAAATAGTCATTTTATTTTTACACACCCTTTTGCCACTACTACTATACTAGAATTCGTCGGAGCGGCAACATCGCACACAGTCATTGATAATATTATGCTCACGCACACGAACAAGTGATGCACACTCGGAGCGCAAGGGTAGTTCGTCGCACCGCGCGCGCCGCGCCGCAACCAAACAGCTGATGTCGGCGCTTTAACTACCTAGGGTTTTGTGTCGTGCCACATCACTCAATCAACAATTAGACCAGCAGCGACGACGCTACGCCGACGTTACAAAAAGACACATACCTAAACATCATTATCATCATCAGCCACATAAAGTCCACTGTTGAACATAGGCCTCCACTAAAGATTTCCAGACGGACCTGCCGAAAGCTGCCTGCATCTAATGAGTTCCCGCGACGTTTATCAAGTCGTCTGTCCACCTTGCAGGTGGACATCCACTTTATAACACCAGATTTATAACACTCATAACAATAATTTATCATTCTGCAAGTCTGGCAATTCACACGAACAATTAATAACGAAGTTACAATCTTGATAATAATTAGGTAATGTGATAGTTTGAGGTAAAAATGACGAGCGACGGATGCGTCACGGGGCGGCGCGGCGTCCCAATAGGTATCTTAACGTTTTCAAAATAGTAAATGCGTTTACCAATACCTAATGATGATTTGTAGATTGCTTGTTCCTTTAAAAGTTGTTTCATACTTCAAAGTATTTTTAGTACAGTTAATTTGTGACTACCACGGTGCCGCAGTTGTATTATAGTACGGATGCTTTGCTAAGGTCACGGGATCGAATCCGGGTCGGACAAAATGATATTGGATTTTTCCATTCAGTACCTATCGCAAATTCATAAATCCACATTAAAATCGTAATGACAGCCTCCGATAGAAACATAATCAATAGATTGTGATTAGTTCAGTTTCGCGTACGCGTCAACGATGCAACTTCGCGATCGTAAAATATTCAAAATGACAAAAATATTTCTAAAAATAGACTCTATTTTATACGTGTTAAGGTCGCATTTAGGGGACCACTTTAAATTTCTTTGTACCTGACCGACCAACACGCGACACACGAGTTTAGCGAATTCCACAAAGTAGCGGCAAGGATCTGGAGTAGTGTTGCCTGATGTCCCGATTTGCGCGGGACGTCCCGATTTTGAGAGTTCTGGGGCCTTGACCCGTTTTGCACCAATAAAATTATTAAAACCATTAAGTATTACGAAAAAATAAACTACGCATTCATCACTGTGTTGAGTGCGACAATGCAATCAAAATAGCACGTATCATCTCACTAGCGCTGAAGGTACAGTTTTGTTTTATTCTCTTGCTTAGAGATGCGACTACCCGGCGATCTGTGCTTTGATGTTAAAACAGAAATCTAAATTAAAACGCAACTTTAGCATGACTTGCAGTGATATTTTTGTAAAACGCAATACATAAAATTTTAATTTTAAAAAATACTTGCTTTTTCATGTCCCGATCTACAACACTAAATCTCGATTTGTTTTACCTTCTTGATTTTAAACAAATTGACCCTGGCAACACTAGTCTGGAGGTACACGATATTTGACGAGCCAGAGTTTTACAACTAACACGTGCCCTCGCAGTGTTATCAAACTTTTTTTTTATTATTACCTTATTGTGCAATATCTTGTTTATTTTATACCCTGTATGCCTATTGAAAATGAATCACTGAATCCAAAATCTCTATTATACTTTATTACTTAAAATAATGTTTCAAAAATACTAAAATATTGCTGTGTATTATTTTAATTAGGTAGACTTTTCATTAATAATTTCATCATAAATCATTACTTATTTTATTTTGTAATACAATTGTGTGTTAAATCTGTTAGAACATCATGTAATAAAAAATCGAATATCAGAATTTTTGAAATGCTGTGTCGTTTTAGCAAGCTTTTGGTAAAAGTTTATACTGACAACACTGCGAGTTTAGGGGAGAAAGAGTACGACTATTGTATTGAATAATCGCGCGCTCTTCGGACTCGGTCAAAGACTCGGACGCGTTGCCATAGTGTACCTATCTAGCAAAGAAATGGTACAGAAAGCATAATATGACGTTCGGTAATGTCTACGTAGTCTTCTTTTAGATATTATGACAAACCGAAATATTAATGTTGGAATTAAAATAAGTGTCGGAATATCATGTAGAATATAAAAAAAATATGATACCAATAGATTTAAATCTTGTAACTTTAGTAATTATGTAGGTAACTTTTTTGGTAAGAAAACTATTTTATTAACGAAAATAACGTTTATAATTGACGAAATATTTTTTGTAGTAATTAATTATTGACTCAATGAACTGCTGCAACCAAGTCAGTGAACGTATTGGGAGTTCATTTGTGAGCTGACCTTCTGAACCCTATAGGTTTGGTAATAATATCATCAGCTGTGACGTAGTTCATTCACTTTAGTTAAGCGCGCTAAGAGACAGCGTGATCAAAACCATAAATCTAAAATCGGGATTATTGACGTAAATATTCGTTACTTATGAATAATCTTTTGCACGGTGTTAGCAGAGGTCACCATGAACCTGTGGTTTCATTTAGTAACGCAATGTTGAAATGACCCTGTATAATAGTCCCTTCCGATCAGAAGCACCCGACATACCAGTAGAAGTAGATACGCTGTTGGTTTTAAAGGAAAGAAATATGTAAATGGTTATCTTTACGTCTAAGATCTCGATCAGGTGACGTCGGACGCGCGTTAGCGTGTGAACGTCTCAATCAAAATACTTAAAAAATACATGTAGCTGTAAACATGTATTTTGCTAGTGCTCGTCTACCGCTTATCATCTGAACGGGATCTAAGGATATTTCACTCGCTATTTGAAACGCAAGAACAAAGAGACAGCGGCTTTAGACTTATTAGTCAGTATAAACTTTAGTCGTATGCCACAGTATGCGTCTGAAATATTTTTCTACCATTATTTCAGCAGGATTTTCTAGAAGGGCTTGACGGTTGACGGTCGCTTGCAAAAGGCAAAGCCGATTCTTTTCAGCAACATACTCGAAACTGCGTTTTGGAGACAAATTGGAGTGGGATAAGGTTATCTAAAGGTAGAGGCATGTGAACAAAATTGCTAGTAACAACCCTACACCGGGTGTACTGTGACGTCGCCACATTTATTGTAATCTCACGTTATCAATTACACTAATTACCGTCTATTTGACGGCCATTGTTCGATCCAGCGCGGTTTGTGTCATCATTACCATTGTAATTGTTTCGCCGTTCGCACGGTGCTTGTGGTAAAGACTTGAAGGTGACGGATGTCAGGTCAAAGGTTCGAGGTTTGTGAGAGACTTAACATACTTAGTTTTTCAAGACTATAAAACTGGTAAACGTGGTCAAAGTGATTTAGAAACGCTGTACACATAATTGTCTTTATCATGCCCAGTTCGAATGGGTCAAAACCATCGTCTCACACTAAGCTAACATCTTTTTTTATTGCTTTGAATGACTATACGAGATTGCCCTTCGCCTGGTGGTAAGCGATACGGCCGCCCATAAACAGAAGAAACAACAACACCTTGAATTACAAAGTATTGTTTGGTATTCCACTGTGCTTGCCATCCTGAGACATGAGATGTTAAGTCTTATATCCAGTAGTTACACTGGTTACAATGCCCTTCAAACCGGAACACAACAGTGACTAAACACTGCTGCTTGGTGGTAGAAATAGTCATTGTGGTGGTACCCAGGCGGACTCTCACATCTGAGAGATCTATCTTGCGGGTTTGTTTAATGAGTGAGATTTTTAGAGTCTCAATAACTCGTTTCCATAGCTATTTTGTTTTCTTTATGTCTGTAACGCATCGATGCATCTTTTGTTGTTATGTATGTTTGTGGGCGATGGAGCTCACTCAACATCAGGTGACCCAGTCCCTCGTTGGCCCACATTTACTTTAGCCCGATGCCAAAAAA
>NW_023593400.1:0-23543 GCF_014839805.1 Manduca sexta
TTTACGTGTGATAGTCCCGGAATAACAGTAACCTGGGATAAAATAATAATACCAGCCCTGAATCTTATTCTGATTCACGAATAGGCACGGGGCTCATCTACTACTGAGAGGGATTAGACCTTAGTCTACCACGCTGGCCTAGTATGGGTTGGTAGACTTGACATACATTCGATATTCTTATGTATTCTTCTTTACCATCAAAGCCAGCGATGATCGATAAAGAAAACACACGTAATATCAAAATTCAGAGGCCCTAGGTTTTGAACCTGTGAACCTTCGCCTCGGCGGTCCATTCTATTCTCAACTAGGCTATTGCTTTAGGATTCCGGGTATTTTACATTTTTTTTTTAATTCTTGGTATATCTGAGTGTATCGTCTATCAGCATCGTAGATTGTTCTAGATCCATGCAAATCAGAACACAATGCATTATAAAATACCTTATCTATTTCATGTTTAATAGTTAAAGTAATATTGTTGTATTTAATAAATGCTCTTACTCGTTACCCTACAATTCCGGTCAGTGCGGGTTAATATTTTTTAATATAATTATGAATTCAATGTGATACCGTGAAATTATTATTTGTGATTTCAACGGTTTTGTATGAGAAATTTAAACGGATATCTGCCAAATACCTACAAATACAAATCATATATTCGTTTAAAACCATGACACGAAAAAACGAAAAATTAAATAAAGCAGTGTTAAAAAAATACACTGACACCAGTAAACATAAAAGAAATAACAATGATATAAAAAACAAGAATTGAAAAAGAATTAGTGTATCGTTCCAAACGTCACATGAACGTCATACAATGCTACTATCATGAAGGCAAAAATGTGCGGATTTTTGTTAGAAACAAACGCGGGAACTGCTAAACGCATTTGCAATTTTCCACACAGATTGAGCATGTCCTGGATTAACAAAATATGCTATTATCTCGAAGAGTCGCGAACAAAGCCTATATATTTATTATTTAAACGAGCACGATAAAGTGACCCCGCTGCATCCGATGGTAAGTGGATTGGGATCCAATGGACTGAAGAGATTAACCCTCGACAGTTGATACAATTATGCCGGCCTGTTAGAATCGGATAAACACAGGCTGCTCCAGGAACGCGACACACTTACGTGGGCTACTGTGGCTGGTTTTAACACCATGTGGTGGTCGCTATGCGGGTGGATATAAAATATACCACCAGCAAAATAGTACGTAATAACGTAATCTTCGAAGGATATAGTTTCTGTTTTATTATAATACAAAAGCAATCTAGGTATAGGAAAGATATGTATCGATATTTACATTACTAACCACATTTCTAATACTCCGCTTGTGACATAACATCACCGTTACGCCTCTTGTAGGCATGAGATGTGATTATCCCACGTAATCAAGTTATCTCATATTATTGTATGCCTTTCATACCTGCGTGACGACTGACGCGGCTTCAACTGGTCGCGGTTAAATTATCGACTTTTATCAAGTAAGGCAAACGCTAGTGTGTTGCGTATAACGTCACGCAGTGCGATAGTTCATAATGCATGACTATAATGCCTATTTTTTTATATAACATATTAATATTATAAGCCCTGTGGCTATCCTACTAACAGCTGGATACAGGCCTCCTGTTTATTTTTAAAAAGACCCTCCGTTTGTTAGTCTGGCAAGGACCTGCTTACACAAACACACCAGTCTTTTGGGTGAGCGCTTTAGACCTTCGCAAACCCTTGAAGGTTAAGCGACCATGTTGATGGCAACCCACTAACGGGTTACGAACCTCGGTCCAGGATGGTCACTGGCAGAGGATGAGACAAAATTGTGGACCCTGTACTATGATATGGTTTATATTATATTCTCCATTGTTTAGTAGTGATTTGTTTCACAAACTTGAAATGTTCTTTCAAAGAACCCTCATAGTTTTATGGTTTTATATATATTTTGATAGTGATAAGAATGAAACGAGGAGTAAATAGCTCATTTTATAATAAACGTCACGAATGTTTTTAAATAATAACGTCACCATCGCGTGACAGTGCGCAGTGACTTAACGCAGGGCCGGTTCAATATTCAGGCAGATTAGCGAATTGCCCAAAGAGCCCCAGCATCAGATAGGGGCCTTGCGCTTTAAGAAAAAATGGAAATGTTTCTAGAAGTTTCTGCTTAAAAATTCATCAATGACAATTCTATTGTTTTGATTTTTACATTACATCGTTGTTTCAGAACATTTTGGATGATATTTTAAGTTTTGTACATTTTACGCGGTTATTTTAGTAATAGTAAGTTAAAAGGCATTTTATGGTATTGCACATTGCTCATCCTGAGAGACATAATGACGTCACACGTTCTACACTGTATTATTAAATGTCGAAATTTTAACAATATAGCGCATTTCGTGACCAACTTGTCAAAATTAGATGGGATTTTTGTGAAACATGACCGAATTGCCTTTTGAGATACATCACATCTTATAACAACCATGTTTGAGATTTACATTGAAATTTCCGTATGTAGATGGCTAACTGATTCTTGATCTCCTTCATCTGGATTCGAACCTAAAAATTGAAGTTATTCTACATTTTATTTATTCAGTTCTTAACAAGTATTATTTGCGCCTCTGCCTACGTCTTCGAGAACAAATGCGAGAACTTGTGTCTTTATTATATATTATCATTGGCGCATTAAGCTATATTTAACAAGTAATCCTATAACACCATGTCCTTGAATAAGTATGAAGGAGCATTAGACAGGCCGGCATGATCGTGGCCACCATCGCAAGATACAATGTCAGCCTATAAAATCAATCATGCGAGTGGAAACCAGCTCAGGAGCGCCATCTAGTCCTAAATGCGTCGTGGGACATGACTCCTTCGTGAGAAATGGTCACGTTCGTTTTGCACTAAGTTATTAAACAAACCGCCTCATCGACCGATGACCGGCAACTTTAACGACAATACCCGCATAACACCATCACAAGTGGCTATTTCCGTGACGGCAGACGGCAGCAATTTATGCTCTGTATCTACCATCTCTGCAGTGGAAATTGGAATATAATACCAGCTTCAGAAAGATGCGATTCGAATGGCATTATTCTGGTGTTAAGGGAGAACCAGCGAGGGATTTTGGACTCTATTGATGTGTGTCATGGTGGAATTTTGTTAACATGTGCGACATAATTAATGTATTAGTAAGGGGTGAACTGATTAGGGTTAATTCTCTTGTACTTAGAACTGTTGGAGTACCTTCGAGATTCTTTGTTGCGATTTTTTTAGAGCTTTTGTAATATGTACTTAACGTAATGGGTTCAGGCTGGTATAAATATAAGAGATCATTTTCCTTGAAGTTATCGAGTTAACACAGTTTTTTTTGGTGTAGAACTAAATTACGAAACGTTCTTGTTGCGTGATTGAAGGCAAGGAATGATAAAGATATCTATAAATATTATAAAACAAAGTTCTCCTTTCTGCCTGTCTGTATGTTATCGGTTTTTGCAAAATTTTCTTAATGGATTTTTATGAAATTTGGTATGGAGATAGTTTAAGACCTTGGAAGGTTATAGGCTATTTAATATCCCGTGAAAATATATAACGGGACCTTCATCCAGGAAAACTCCTTCACTTTGGCGAAGCTGCAAGCAAAAACTAATTGTCAATAAAGCATTGTGGACATAATCGAGATTCCCTGTCTAGTCGACATTTTACTTAATAAGAATTAAAGTTAGTATCAAGAGTGGTGTAGTTAATATCAAGTAGTAGAAGGGTATTCAATTTGCGGAGATAATAAACATTTACGGCTAACGTCTGTCCTAAAGCAGAAACAATGCTACCCATCATTTAAATTAATTATTGATTATTTTACAATCTGAACATCAAAATGGCGATCTGATGCGATCTCTCTTTGTTTTGTATCTGCTTTTATTACTTGACGTTGGCAAAATCACCGATAAATAAACGGAGGAAACTATTATAAAGGAGAAGAAATTAAAAAGGATTGCATGCCAATGTTCTATAACTTCACGTTAAAATATTTAGCCTCCAAAAAGGTAATGGATGTAACAAATAGATAAACACAAATAGCTAAGAAAGATTAAATCAAAACAATCATAGTATCACTGCCTGATTATAAAAAACCTTTCCCTTATATCTTAATGTCTTCACACTAATCCTTATTTTCATATCTGTTGGTTGCGGGTTTAACTCCACAGATTCTGAAGATATTGATAATTGACACGAATTCCATTTGAAAATCTATTCAGAGTCTTGGCCATATTATCCCAGAATGGACAAATTATACAGGGCGAACTGCATGCTACCGCTCATAACCAATAAACGCGTTTAGCATAAATATATAATGCACAATTATTTGGCGCGTGATCCCATTGTCGTCCATATTTTATCTGTATCACCTTGCACGAGCATGTCGAGGGCATTATGACCTATAGCACTAACTATATTACAGATAATTATCGTCAATTTAATGTAAAATGTGCGTGATCAGGCTAGTATAGTTCCTTTATGATGTAATTGAATATTGTTATGATTGACGTTTCCACATCCTTGAAACTGGGCTTTTATATTTAGTATTTAGGTCTCTTGATCAAGAATCCTCTTGAGTTCAGAGGTTATTACGAAAGAGGGATAATTAAGTATTATTGGATCCGATACTGAATGGAAGAGGAATTAATCATGGATTATGGAATCATACACTGAAGGAAACTATAGTCTAAGAGACAGGGCTTGTGAGACTTAAAATAATATGTGATTACCGGGGAGTCATTTGGAATTGAAAGCTCTAGTGGTCTATTTATTCCTAAAAGTTAAAGTCACATCTTATTGTCAGGTAATGCAGTTCTTTTTGAACTAAAGACGCGTAAACCAGCGCTTTTGACGATTCTGACTCCATAGCTGCTCCAATATGCTTTGAAATACTTACTTCAAAATCCTGCCAGCCTCTGGGTTCCTGTATATGTCGCATTTGTGCAAGGGTCTGGATGGGTCCCCAGCGATGAACTGACCAGTCCTCTCGCATAACGCTCGGTAGATTTGGAATTGGAGTACAGTGCTCACGAAATATCTGAAACAACGTAATTGAAGTATGTACATTTTTTTGGCTTGGTTATGTTCTTGTAAGGTAGTATAATTTTTCGTCATGGTTGTGTGTTTAGTCTGTGATGTTTAAGTAGTTTTACATTTGATAATTAGATAATGAAATCCATTTTTATGGAATTTATATTCAAAATCTTCTATAAAATTTGATTTATCGTCTATCTTACTAGAACTTGTAACTTTGACTTTTCGGACGACCAACACCTCTGTTCTCCTTGTGACGATGAAGGCAACAAAGTGTTCGAAACGTCGGAAGAAAATTATAATATAAAAGAGCAATAAAATCCCAAAAATACTTTTATTTCAAAAACATAACCCATCAAATTATATTGCGTTTAGAAATCAATTAAGACATTTCAACATTGATCTCGATTGAGTTGAAATAAACAATTGTAATTATACAACATTAATTGAGTTTCGGAACGGAACACACATATTATATTGTTCGTTTTAGATTTATTATCACCATTATATCGCAACTAAGGTATATTTTTATGACGAACAGCTTCCCGCGTAGCCGTCAGATTCTGAAATAATTCTTACTTAAGCTACTACCACTGCAACCTGTAATTTAGCTATTAATCCAGCTTGATGGGCAACTGAAATCGTGTTCCTTTGAATGGCGTAACGTCCTGGGTTATCGTGGGAAATTAAACTATTCTTTTATAATGCAATATTACCATTGCTGTTTCAATAGTAGCCAATTCCTAAGACTTGTTTTTAAAGTTTCTTTTAAGATGACAACGACTCTTTTGAAGTTTTTTGTGCATGGAAGTATATACTTTTTTATAGTAGAGCAACTCAATGACCAAATAGATTACCTGATAGTAAACAATCCGACGCCATTAAACATTATCTATTGATAATTGATATGACCAGGTGACTCATTGATGGGTTGTCTGAATAATTTTGAGGTAGGGATAGGTATACTGGGATAACGGACGTCCATGGATGACCTCTAATCGTTGATGTCTCATCCTCTCTCAGTGGGCGTCGTGAGCCGAGGTTCGTAACCCGTTAGTAGGTTGCCCTCAACATGGTCACTTAATTTACAAGGGCTGCGAGCGCCTGAAGCGCTCATCCGAAAATCCGATTTGTTTGTAGAAGCTGACCTTTGTCAGGCTAATGTAAGTCATGTTAAAAAGGGTGACGGGGACCAATTTCCATCAGGTNAACCGCAGCCGACAAGCTATCATGTGAATTTTAAGGCAATAGGAAATTGCCTTTATTTAAGGTCTTTTCATCGTAACGACTTGAAAATATAAAAATTAGAGGTATATATTATAAAAATTATAAAAAATATATTATAAAAAAATATCTACGGAAAGAAACCGTAAGAACGGTAGCAACTGCATAATTCTACTCAATAAAATTATCGATAATTGAAGCAAGTTTTTACTTTATTTCCCATTAAACCTTGCAATTAATGTCCAGATCAAATGATATACTAAAATACGCCTCTACATCGCACTTCTAATTGATTCAAACGTAAAATTATGTTACGACATCTGACTACCCGCTTTGAGTGTAGCGTGTTGAAATAATAGTTAACGATTAGGAAGCGGTCCCGTTGATGGAAACTGGGTTAGATTGTGCATTTTGGCTTAAATAATTGGATATTACATGAACAGGTACTCTTGTTTAATTTATGTTTGTCCTCATAGTATTATGTTTGGACAATATTGAGAATCTAGATATCACTTGTGTCTCCGACCACTTGAAGTGTATCTTTAGGATTATAAATAGCCTATACGATACGATGAAGAGATTTTGATATTGGGTCCACAAAAAATCCAAACCTTAAAATAAAAAGTACAGCTAAATTTTTGTTCCTTATTTTTATGATTGTTAACGTTACTTATTTTATATTTTATAATTGTTTTTTCCAACATATCAATGCATGCCGTGGCAACTAAAGGTAATGCATTTAAAATATTGTTAGTCGTTTATAAGGTTCAATTGTGTTAATGTAATTACCACTGTTTGTCCTTAAAATAAATAAATAAAATATATGTGTCCTTTTGTCAATTAAAATTGCATACATGACTTATATACCGCGAAACTTGACTGCCTCGGTGGCGCAGTAATTCGTACGTCGTATGAGTACGACTACGGCGCTGAGGTCCTGGGTTCGAATCTCGGGTCGACCCAAAATAATAGTAACTGGGTTTTCCATCTTAAAATTACTCGGCTTATCTCCGTTGAGATTGGTCGCCGTGGCCGAAATTCAGCTAGAAGGGTTTAATTCATTCATACCGCGAAAAGAGTTTTATGGACGCGATTAAATAATAACTGTCTTATTTGCCCTAAAACCATGTGAGTAGACACATCGCGTGTCAGTATAACCCAATACAATGTTAAAAACGTGTTCATCGTTAAAATCTGAGCCATTAATATTATTGAACAATGGTTTGGAATTTAGGCAGGCCATTATTTCATAATACGTAATGTAACATAACGCGTCAATCAATGTATTAAATTATCGAACAGTCTGGTAAATATTCAGCGCGAACGGTAAATCATTGATATTGCAAGTACTTGATGTAATTGAGGGTGGAGTGGCAGTGAGCGCGGTTAGCGACAGTTTTATTACGTTGGAACTTAATCAGATTGCCTTGGAGACGTTGTATTGTGTGTGCAGTGTGACTACCTTGCTGAGGTCTCTGGTTTGAATCCCGAGTCAGGCAGTTATATTGTTTTCTGCTCAGTATCAGCCTGGAGTCTGGAATTTGTGTCCGGTTGGTGATAGCCTCGCTATCATATTATGTAAAGGAATAAATACAAAAAGGGAGTGCATTATATACGTCTTTGACTACCCCTTTGGGGATAAAAGGCTTGGGGAAGTAAGTATGTGTGGTACCTAAGCTTACTAGCCGTACAAATATCACAAATGGGAGTTTGTAGATGTTTGGATATTTGTTAGAATTGTTTACAAGACTGATGAGTAGGTAAATTTTACATAGAGATAGACCATGCTTCGGATTCAGTTCAGTCATATTTTTATTTTGGGAAATGACCTACCCGAACAAAGTTACGAACAGAGGCTAGTTACTTTATTCTTAAGACATTTGACATTCTTTTTAGAATGATGGGCTTATACTTCTTAAATAAAATGAAGTCGTGTTAAACATAAAAACAATGCTTTCAATAACCAATGTCAAGGGTAAAAAATTGACCTTGAATTACTATACAGGTGCTATTTCCGAATATAATACACAATGAAAATTGGTGTCTTGATTACAATCAAAAGTACAGTTGCCTTTGAGATGCAGAAATTGTAATACAATAGGATTTATTTTCGAAATGATTTTCGTAACTGCTTCAATTTCCACGTTTGTAAATTTTGTAACGCAATATCATCATAATAACCCAGAATTTGGTTACGCTATTCTAGTTATGAAAATGAAATAACAATTTTCGTTGTAATTTTTAAAATTTTATTACGACAAATTAAATAATTTGGTTTACCAATCAGGTATGGTGAGTAACACATAATTTGAAGTATAAGAGGTGTTGGTAGCAGCTTCGCCCGCGTAGAAAGCCTAAAACATCGTAGCAATAGGGTACCGGACTCATTTTTGTTCTTTACTATTATCAAATATTTACATAATATAAATTATAACACAGAAGGAATTATTAAAATTCGGTAAAAAATCAACAAGTTATAAGTCTTTGAATTTCGGTGGAAGAGATAATTAACAAGAAACAGAAAAGGGACGAAATACCCACATGTGCCGTCATCGGGAATTAAGACGCGTGCGAAAGAAAGAGATGAAGCGACATCCCCACATCGCGCCCACTTCTGCACATTACAATATTTTAAATATGAATTAAAATATTGTAATTAACCATTACATTTAGAATAATGTACAAAATCAAACATAGGCCGGTCCCCTATTCACAGTGCCCTGCATGACGCCATCTATTTGATGGTGATAGGTTACAGTGGCGAAATCGGAAATTTTCCGAAAGGGTACCCGGCACAACATATATCTACTATTATCTCCCTTTTGGGGGATAGAGTAAGATTCCTGAAAAGGAATAAAGTACAAAAGAGTTTGAAAACAAATAGAGAGATAGACAAAGACTCTATTAAGTGTAGGGGAACGAGAGCGGGCGTAAAGTCCCACAAAAAGAATATATTATTAGGTACTAATAAGCATAAATGCGGTCTGTAAATCGTTCTAACAATTATTAGATTCTAGATAAATTCTTCATAGACGGAAGCCGGCAGTAATTGGGTTATACGGACCCTTCGCCACTAGTAGGATATATTTTATATCCGCCCTGATAGTGACCACCGAACACGAGGTGTTAGTTTTATTTTTTATTTTTTTACATAGATGGCGCTAGCGTCGTATAAATGGCGCTATAGATCGTTCTCATACTCTTTCAAAATTTTGCTGGTTCCGGTTGACCTTTCTTTTTTTAGGTTTCTCAGAAGTGGTGCATTAAAACTACCGCCCAGCCATCGTGGGGTTATATTGGGATCGCCATGCCTCTTACGACTCTTATCAATATTATCTGTCTACATTGATAGGTGGAGTCAAAATAACATTTTAGTACTTTACTATCAAACCAGATAAATTTTCGTGGACCATCGCTTACGAATTGTGGACTTCCAATTTTTGGTCATGCCAACGTAGACCCCCATCAAGCCTCCCATGGACCCCCGGGGTCCACCTGGACCACTTTGCGAATCAATGGTCTACGTGATCAAAGACAAATCCAAACCGCTTGCAATGGCGATCCACAGCAAATAAACCGAACGGCAGCACCGTCGTAATTTGTTGACACGATCGACCGAAATGTGGTTATACAGAATGTATTGCCGCGATAAATATTAGATACATAATAAAGCGTGAGTCATTAATACAATAATTTGTGCAATAACGTGCCGGTAGCTGCTTTTTACATTAGAACGTAGTATAGTTTTTGTAGTTTTGTATTAAGGACGTGGCATCTAAGTAAAAGTTGATGTCTCTCCTATTATAGAGTCCATCTGCGAAGCACCGCTGTTACTAGGCTTGTTATATGAGCTGTTACTAGGTCCAACATGTAAGCAGTCTATGTTTAAGTCAGTAGTTAAAGCACGCAAAGCCGTTGGTCCTTCTGATCTCTCTACGGTCATGTTGGATTGCCGTCTAATCGGACTATGAGAGTGAAAGAACAGAGAGTGAACGTGTGTTGCGCACACACTTGTACACTAATATATCTCCTGCGTACTTAGCTGATCTCTATTAACATTCGGAGAGTGTATGGCGCACACACTTGTGCATTATAATCTCCTGCGTACCCGGTTGATCTCCGTTAAGAGTGGCCGTCGTGGCCAAAATTCGATTAAGAAGATCAGGTCAGCCTCTAGTCATCTAGTAAACTTACAGTTGCTTAACCGAGCACCAGACCCTTTGTCAAATCTGTAGTGTTTTTATGATTTTTTACTGCAAGCTTGTGTCTCCAGAAAACATTGCAGCCAGTGTACTTAATTACACACAAGACATAACATCAATGTAATTATGACGATGTACTCTTGTGCTTTGTTTATTAGGTCAATTCCTTCATATGGCCACTGTTTATTAACAGTATTTCCGGGTAATGTATATCTCATTATTAAAAATATATTTTTCACTCTTCTACATATATTGAATACGTATAAACGATTCCTAAGTTTATATACAAGGAAATTGACTTAAGAGGTCAAGGTTCAGGATGGGTTAATGTCACATGTAACAAACCTTCTGCTGCCCTTTCGATTATTGTGAGTTCCGCAAAGGTAGAGCCGGATGTGAATATTCTATGCATTATGCAACTGGGGTCGGCAGGGTGTAGTCTTTCTTATTCACAGTGAGAAGTTATAGAATGATTTTGTTTTAGAAGGTTATTAGTATAGTTTTGTGTCCATACATGAGGTTTTCTATTTTAGAGGTAAGGTTATCTTCAGATAGTACTGATACGACGTGGAAAGCGACTCAGATATTTTTTAAAAATTTCTGTAATTCATCGTCTCTCGTCTGAGATATAATTATATATATATATTATACAATTCTTGATACTTTGACATTTTTGGAAGAAAAATAATTAGAATTAAAGAGTTCTTGGTAGAGAAACTATCAAACATAATACTAGCGCGGCATTGGCTAGATCTTTCATATGTCTATTAGATTAAGATTTTAAGACTACTATCATGAGTAAATCATTCCTAAAACACTCTTTAGAGAGATCTCTCGGCTTATTTTTTTTATTATGATTATTTTTCAAAGACGATACCAGAGTTATTATAAATAAAACCATTATTTCTACAAATATATTTATATTACAGCACAGGTATTGAACCACGACTTATCGTTTTATAAACTCAAAACTCACTGCACCACGTCGGCTTTCATTGCATAGAATGGCAAACTCGATTTATCTGTTTAAGTTTTTATAACATCTTTGATGTGTCCACAAGCCGGTGAATGTAATTGAAATGACGGAAGCATTCTATGGTGTTTTATGGGACTAGTTTATTGATTACTGACTTATGGAATTAACACAAGATGGTAAAAACTACAGAATAATATTAAAAAATTCTTTAGAGTTTGTCCTTACTTATTTTTAGTCCACAGCATTGACTTATAATACGACTATGATGTATCAAAAGAGTACTTGACTAATTTTTATTTATTAATTTTATAAAATATGTATGTCATATAAATTCTAAAACAGAAGAAATCATTGAAATCTCGTGAAAAATATACAAGTTTCAAACCATTAAAATTAGGGAGTAGGGGTGAGTGTCAAAAATCACAAAAGCGGCGAAATACTTACATGTGACGTCATCGGGAATTTTAATGCGCGCGAAAGAAAGAGATGGAGCGATATCCCCACTTCGCACCCACTCTTGCACATAGCAATATTTGAAATATGAAATTTCTCAAATATTGCTATGTGCAGCATTTCTTATCAAATTTTGTTACATAATATCAAACATCGTCAAACACCTTATAAGGTCGCACCATTCTAATTATATTCAAATCCTGGTCAACTTTGTCAAATATTTTACCCATCATAATATGTAGAGCGTCAACTGGTCAGTTTGGCAACAAAAAAAACTATAAATAAAAGAATTTAAGATAGTACTAAAATTAAAATTGCAGATGTGCGAGGTCATTCTGGTATCACGTGATCAGGACCAAGTCTTTGCGTAACGCTGCCACCTGTCCGAGATCTACTGTTTTATGTAATAGTTGTATTTTAGGCATATGTAACTATTAATAGATAATCAATAGACCAGGTCTGCGGTAGGCGAAGACCATTCTGAGAAGGTACCGTTAGTCCATGAAGCCAAGCAGTAATGGCAAAGCATTGATGTGTTCTAATTTCAAAAATGTTGTAGGCAATTTACATACTGGATACTGTAAATTATTTATGTATGCAAATATTTAGTATTTTGAATTTCGAAAATGGCTTCAACTAGACTCAAAGTTCTAAAAGCATTGGCATTATTGTAAGAAATTTATCAAGTACCTAATTCTAATATTCATTGTGAGTAATCCGGTATAAAAGACTAAATTTCTACTGAATAATACGTGGTACTTTTTTTCTGAAAGTAAAAGACTCTTAATAGTGTTAAAAGGAATAAAACGCTTATTCAGGCAACGATTTCTTTTTAAATTGTGGGTAGCTGTTATATGTTCACATGGCACATGGAGCAACACAATCGTTTCTATACGAATAAGGTCCGTATGAAGATGAAAAAGTTTCGCCAACGGACTTGACTAATAAATCAGTCCCGCCAAAAATATAACAATCGGTCTATAGATCCAAATTCAAAACAATGAGATGCTCTAGTTAATTTGAAACAAAATCATACAGCGAGAGGCGATTCATGTTACTCGAAAGGTTCTTCAAGGTCGGACAACTTTGTTTATGTAATTATTGGTTTAGTATTAGGGAGGATGCAGACATTAAATTATTTTTTTTTTCGATTTTCTCGCGGTTTTTATATTTTAATTTTTTTCCCGACGTTTCGAAGACTTTGCAGCCTTCATGGTCACGGGGCGGACAAGGATGTAGACCTTATGTTCCTTTGTACCAGGTTTTGCTCGAGGCGCTGTTCATTTTTTAAAAAAATAGGGGTAGGTATGTAGGTTTTGGTACATTCTTCATCTTAAGGTTAAAAAAATTTGGTATATAAGTTTTGTTTATGATTTAATTATATCATATTCGTTCTTCATGGGGTATATATGCGATAAATGTTTTTAAGGGAACTACTTAATACTAATTGTGACACTAACCACTCAAAATAAACATCTTATTCCAAGCAACAAATTAAATACACTCGCGTCTTTTTATCCCCGAAGGGGTAGGCAGAGGCGCAACTGGTACACTTTCCACCTTGTCATATTTCGTCCCATGATGTTATAGGGCGCGAGGCTATTGCCATATCTGGCACAAATTCCAGACTCCAATCTAATACTGAGTAGAAAAACCCAATATCACTGGCCGACCCGGAAATCGAACCCGAGACCTCTACACTTCACTCGTAATACAACTAAGACATTAAGGCAGTCGAGCATAAACTATAACCGTAACTACATACATAAAGAAGTATTAACTGGTATGTAATTGTGTGAGAAAATGTTTTTTACAGGTCGATATGTATAAATTGCTTCATGCTATTAAACGGGTACTCTGTTTATGAGCTAGTACCTTGTATGTTTGTATATGTTGAGGTATGGATGGTTGCTGGTTGCCTCATTAGATTAGTCTAGTCAGAGGCTATTGTGTGGTTCATAAATAATTCAGCACTATCTGGTAATATGAACTTATTGCAGGTAACAAAATAGGGTTTCACTGCTCTAATAAAAACATTATAATCTGTACAGAAAACTTGAAAATAATTCAAAGACAAGGGATGTTTTATATCTTGATATCTTGTTGATGTCACTCTGTACCGCTCTCAAGTGCGATATAATTTGAGACGCTGTCAAATGAAGGTGAGCATCTTAGGATAGCCGCTATTTAATAAACCTGTATTAACATGACCTTAAATGATATTTCAAGTCACTGTGTGACGGATTTTGACAGGTTACTTTGTTAACGTAACAGCGCCGACTCAGCTGAGGTCAAGATGTTAAATAATAGTTTAACTTAAGTTTATGAAATAGTTGAAAATATCAAAGTCTACTTGAAATTTAGTCAAAGATGAGGTTAATTAATTCAGCCCAAAGTTCCTAATATTTGATCTGACAGGTTCGGTAACGAGCGAAAAACTCCCTGGAAACAATATCCCATTTTCTCAATGAATATCTGTTTTGGCCTGACTTGAGACCCAGAACCTAATATGGGACTAAAAATCCCTCCTCAAAATCCACCAATTTATTCAAATATCGAGTCAAAACCCACTCTATTAATGTACAACGCAAGCGCAATCGTGAGGCATAGTTAACAAGTAATAAAAAAAGCAATTTAATTGTCGGTCGCGCGCCGTGTTACGCTAGCAGGCAAATATCAAGTGAACGAGAAACGTAATAAGTAATAACATACGCACATCTGTATCTGATACTTTATGTAACAACGCGGTAATACGAGTCGCTTTTATACGATACGATTTTATACTGTACAATTTAAATCGTCTCTGTGCAAACGTGTAAGTGTGTGTAAGTCGATGTAAATATTTAAGCGTACACCAGTGTGTAAAAATTAGCGTTTTTCTGGAATGTTAGTTTTAATCTCAATGCTAAAAAATGTAAATCTGACAACTGAACCCCCCAACTTAAAGTAACAGATTAGTTTTGGCGATACTTGCACTAGATTGAGATCAATTTTTCTAGAACCGCCATCATCAACCTCTTCAGCCACATAAGTCCACTGCTAGACATAGGCCTCCTCCAAAGATTTCCAGACGGACCTTTTGAAAGCGACCTGATCCAATCAAACCGTAATAGTAACAAATGGGATAGTGTCCACCTACAGATAAAGCTTTTTTTATATGCTATCTGGGCAGATACAGAATCATACCACCAGCAATACTAGTAAAATTATAATCGTCATCCATCGTATATTGTAAACTGATCGTAGCCTCTTTCCTAACGTGAAGTAATTAAAAAAAAAATAGTCGCTGAAGGTCGGCAAAATTTAAACATAGTAACCCAGTTTATAACGTTACGTACCGAATTGCAAAATTTCGATGATTAAATACGACTTAAGCTGGCATTGACACTTGATAATATTGTGGCCATTTTAGATCTTCATGCCTATTGCATAAAAGTGTTAAAATCACAGTTTGCCAATGGTGTAGGCAGTAAATGAATTCAGAGGAGTGTGAAGTTAGAAACTTTATTATTCATATTCGGGAAATATACAAAACAATATTAGCCATAAAATAAATTACAATAAATATCACACATTCCAGCAGTTTTCAAAATAAGGTAGCGCATGTAAAGCTAAAAAGTAAACAAGCACTGGCATTTTAGATATAAATGCGTGAATTTGGACTTGTTATAAACAAAAAATTAAATTGTGATGTTACTCCACTTATCAAGGCCAGAGTGTAAGGTCAATAGATCTTGACCTGACGATATAAATTTTATAGTTCAAATGTCTACAAATGGCTGACTTATTAATTAGTGTTTGTAAGTGACGCTAGGTATTTACGAAATATTTTTATAAATATACATGTATTTTAATAAAGGCCCGAAAAGTCATCTAATTTGCTAATTAGGCTTTAAGTTGGACTTCTTATCTATATTGGGGATAGTCGTGGCAAAAAAATTATTTTAGTATCCACTATCCATCTAGGAGAGAGTCTTTCATATGATATTAATTCAACTATAGGTACATAATACAAGTCCAGCAAAAAAATCAATCAAAATATTACCTGCGCATCCTCTACCACATCTTTTATGTGAGTTCAACTCAATATACATGTGTAAGTATGTTGCATTAACAGCTTTTTTTACGACCCATCTTATGCCAAATACCAACCTCCTCTGGAAGACACTCTTGGAGCCGAAACGAAACGAAAACCCACAGTAACTTCACTTACTAACCCACAAGGATTAGAATCCAGAACTTTCAAAATCAATATAGATCGTACAAGACTTAGGAGAAGCCTTTAATCTAATTTCCCATGATGTATATTTTATGAGCAGTTTGGGTGAAGTTAGCTTAATGTGACATTTTCAAGGCGTGTCTACCTTGATCCTTGGCATTACGCGATTGTAATAGGGCGTTGACATTTTCTCATTACTGGGTCATTGTTGACAAATCGTTTTATTATTAGCGATATGGATACTTCCTTTTGCAAATATTGAAATTAGTTGAAGTTTTTGTTTGAATGCTTTAATTTCTGGTGGTTCAATTATGAAAATCGTTTTACTAATAGACACCTACATTATCTTTGGTACTTTTAATTTCTGGGACTCGATCTAGTTGCGGGCGTGTACTTCAGCATTTGAAGTTTTAGTGTCATGCAATACAATTTATCATGAATGGACTGAGTCAGCTAGGATGTTACCATTATTTCAAAGAAGTCTAACGTGAAGTAATAAGTCGCCGTAAAATTTTGTATATTGTACAACTTCCGTAGAGTTAACCACGTTCTAACTAAACCTACTTCTCTTTACATCTATTTTCCTGGAATTGTATTGTGATATTTTGAGTAGAGACACTCTATCTGGAGCCTACTTCACATACCATCGAGTGAAGTGAGGTCAAATTGCCAGTTTGAAAGAAAAACTATCAGGTGAGCCTCTGTTTTTTCGGGCAAAGCGATCCTTTGCACCTGATGGTTAGTGAAATGAAGTCCAATAGGTTATGGTACCGGATAAACACAGGTTGATCCCGGAACGCGACACACTTACGTTGACCGCTATGGCGAGTTTTAACACCTTGTCTGTAAGTAACACAATCCGAAGCCGTTCAAAGACCGCTCATTACCCTACGACATGCTAAATGTCACAATGTTCAGTAATTACTCTGGCTTCAATGTCCTCCGGCCGGAACAAACTATGCTTGCACAGCTGCGTGGGACTGGAGATTGATCCATTAGTCACACTAATTTAGGCCTCAATAATACTGTGAAAGTTTGTGAAGACGTTTGAGTGTATATACAACCGCGTGAGATGAGTTGAATACTGATAGAGATCAAGTTGAATTTCGTGGGCAGCATCATATTCCATTTCCAAACATGAATTTCTATCCAAGATCATTTTTTTCATTATAAGATATCACTTTAATAATTTATTTACATATTTGACTTATTATTGTATTTAGGAAACATCGTCTTGCGAATATTGATACAGTTTAGGACAAAAACCCTGGCATTTATGATTTGGGATAACCACATTACATAAATTAGAATTATATCCAAAAGTTAACGTCTGTCGAAACTATTTTGTTGTTCATCTAACAGAAGTGACTCATCCTTACAGATGTTTGTTAACCAAACTACTTTTGAATCTTTATTATTATTTATTCGAACAAGCGGTTTTTTTTATATGACCACGACAAAACTCTGCACCTCATAGTAATCATAATGGTATGCAGATGGTGTTTCGGTTATGATAAAGTATTGCTCACTCCATATCAAAGGTTAAATTGCGTTTACGGTCGCAAAAAATTAGGAATTAGGTAAACCGGTAGTAATATTTTATAAATTGTTTTTTGATTGTTTGGTATCTGTAAAATTATTTACAAAAGTGTTCGCAATAATTAAATCTATATATCTCAATAACATAGGCTTCTAACTGATATCTTTTTTAAAGAATTTTCCTACGGACGAAACTTCTTTATTTCTTATGAAATTACGGTAAATATTTTTTGGTTTCTTGGGAGTACGCTTAACTACCTGAGGCCGTAGCCAAGGCAATCGTTAACGCTATCTTTATGTATGTGAATGACATATCTTTGCGATAGACTTATCGTTATGTTATGTTATTTACATACATTTTTTCTGTTTTCTATTTGAATTAACGATCGTAGAAGGGCATCATTTTCCGGCACTTTTTCTGGTTCCCTTGGCAACGCTCACACTGTTAATAACAAGACTAGTTAAATCTAAACAGGGTCACCATAATGGTAATGCGATAATAATTACCGAATGCTAGTTAGTTAATTCCTTTCCCTTTTATTAAATATTCATAAAAATACTCGATTACAAGGCAACTCAAGAAACGTTTTAAAAAAGTCGTGCCCGCGTCGCTTTAAATATCGATATATCATTAGTATCTGTTGATTATCTGTGTGTGAATGAGTTTTTATTATTGTAGGTATTGCAGTGTGTCATATGATTCGAGATTTGCGAAACAATTTTTGGAGGAGGTATTTTTTAATAGATATAGTAGCTGTTGGAATATTAAAAGCATCGTTGAGTTTGGATGGTATTAAAAGGTGCGGATAGTACAATTTGTTATTTCCGACAGTATGCGAGATGAAAATAGCCTCACTTCTTTTTTCTTTTTTCGTCTTTCTTTAGTGTAATTATATTTAAGTATGAAGGGGCATCAATATTCCAATAGACTTTAAAGAGTAGGGAAATATTCGGAATTACATAAACCCAAAAAAGTGCCTACGTTGGAAGTCGGTTCAACTGCCCAAATTATGAATGCAGAAAGAATAAAAAATGATTTGTTCTTTGTAATTATTGTATTTGGGATTTTGAAAGAGTTGATTTTTGTCACAAATTTTTCGTAACTTTAACTTTGTTTTTCAAAAGTATTAATTTGATAGAATTTAACAAACGATAAAACCATAAACAACAACTAAATCTTCCAACTGTTCTTATCTCAATCCAATATCAACGCATTATTTGTTCTAAAACGTATTTATGTAGTTATTAATACCGCATCTAATTCTAAGATATGCTCCATGGTCAACAGCACTACCGGAACCAAGCCGGACTTTGCGAAGGGCGCGGGACCGGCCGCCTCTCTCCCGACTTCGGTGTGTTGCTATTATTTGCGTTTTCATTTTCGTCAACGATTGGGTCAAAGGTTGGCTTTGTTATTATCAAAGGTTGGTTATTGTCCGCGACTGTTATGGGCTTTATGGTAATGTAGGTTTTTTTAAATAAAATGTGTCCATACTTTAAGTAGGCTGTTTTTTTTATTCCTTATGACTGATTTATTTTGGGATTAGTTATTTTTGCGGAAAATCCCTAAAAGAATCCAGGAAGACCCGGCACTGACCCGGACGACTAATGGTAATAACTTTTAAATACTTTATATATTTGTTAATTTCTTTTTAAATTTTGTTGAGATAGAATCTCGTAATAACAAACTATAAATTTTATTACATTTTTGCATAACTCTGTACATGCGTTTCAAAACGTAAAAAACTAAAACTTAATGACAGATGTCATAATGACATGAGCTGGTATGCGTGCGCGCAGTGGCGTAAGGAGCTCGCCCAAGGAAACTGAGCGCTATGTTGAAATTGACACTGATTGGAATGTCTACTATATGCCTTATACGGTACATGGGCCCTTGATTTTGAATTTAATATAAAATTTATCCGACTGCCTCAAAAGGTTAATGTTTTTCGATATTGTGTAAAATAAAAAAAAAAACAAATTTCTTTTATATTCCTCTACTATTTTCCCGCCGCCTTGTATTTATAGGGATGGTTTGTTTACTTTACAGTTAATTATTTGTATACATCTAAACAGCAGGCTGTTTAATTTTTAGTTTCCATTTAATGTACGCACTAGGTTAATAATTCATTTTATTTTTAACGAAGTTATTTGTGACTTTACGTAACGCAATTTTTGTTCTAGGTTCGATATCAGGATAATAACAACATTTTTATATCACCGCAGCTAAAATAGTATCTAAAATGTATTTCTTCCTTTCAGTAGCTTTCTATTTCGAATGATTTTGAATGTAGTAACAAACCCCCACGTATCATTTTGTTCTATTAGTTTATATATGTATGCATAAAGGAATCTTTGCATACAAGAATAACAATATAATATAGCAACTGTTATTGGCAAGTATGGCGTATATAGCTTAATACTTCAGACCATTTTGGGTAAAATAATTACGTTTTTAAGTATTTTCGTTGATCTTGCCCGATTGATTAATAACGTATGACTTTTTTTTTGCTTTGTATGACTAGACGAGCTTGCCGTTCGCCTGATGGTAAGCGATACGACCGCCCATATACAGTAGAAACACCATCCACCACCGTGAATTACAAAGTATTGTTTGATATTCCACTACGCTCTTTGATATTCCACTGGTGATATTAATTTTAAGTCCAAAAATTACGATGTACTTATCACATTCCGATTTGATTTTTTGGCATTACACTGGCTCTACCAATCCGCACTAGGCCAGTGTGGTGGACTAAGGTCTAATCCCTCAGTAGTAGAGGAGGCCCCTTGCCCAACAGTGGGATAGTATATAATACAGGGCTGATAATATTATTATAATACACTGGCTCGTGGCTGGTTAGGAAACGGAATTCAATTGCATTTTGTTTTAGCTTACAAAGATGGTGAATTTGTTTATAATATTTTCAATATACATATTTCTGCTATTTTCTATATGCAGACTTCTAATAAAAGCACCGAACGATAAAGTGCTGGTGCTGGTCTTTGCTGATGGTAGGATGTATTTTATATCCGCCCGGATAGCGACCCTACACAAGGTGTTAAAACCCGCCATAATGGCTCACAAGTGTGTCGTGTTCCGGGATTAGCCTGTGTATATTCGCTTCCAATAGGCCGGCATGAGTGTCGACTGTCGAGAGGTTATTTTTCTCGTCAGTCGACACTCGACTTACCATCAGGTGCAGTGAGATCATATTGCTGTACCAGTACAAAAATATTAGTTATTCGTATTTTTACAATCTGTAAATACAGAGAATATAAACAATTATACCCTACTTTCGGAGATATTTGGGGCTTGCTAAAGTCACAAGATGATATAACCAAGAAAATGTCAGAAACACATCAATGTAATAAAAATGCCGACAGCAAAACCGATATTTTTACGAAATCTTTATGTCGCACCTTAATCCGACACACATTCCGCTTTTTATCTACATAAGGGTAAGCAGAGGAGCAACTAGCGGATCCACTTTTATTATGTTTATGGCATTGTTAACATGTAACTGTAGCAAAAGATTAGTACACGTTATCTACCTGATATCCTTATATATTATACTATACCAGTTACACTATACTATTTTTTTGATTGCTTTGAATGACGAGACGAGCTTCCCGTTCGCCTGATGGTAAGCGATACGCCCGCCCATAAACAGTAGAAACAACATCTAACACCATGAATTACAAAGTATTGTTTGGTATTCTACTGCGCTCGCCATCCTGAGACATGAGATTTTAAGTCTTATTATGTCCAGTAGTGACACTGGACATAATAGTAGTTACACTATTCGAAATCATGAGTTTTTCAAATAGAAAATTCACACATTGCTAGCCATAGGATTCGAAACCTAATCATCACAGTTCACAGCTACAACTAACTACACTAACTAGAAAACAAATAAATGACGGATAATAACAAATGATTACAATAATATAACAAATCATTACAATAATATACGCAGCAAGGTCCCAGCGGTTCGTTCGCGGCGGTAACCCAGTTTCGAGCTATTTGATTGAACATTGAAACATTTTTACCGTACAGGATGTTATGATTAACGTCGTAGTTAGTGCAGTGTTGGCCAGAAATAATAGCTATTATGAAAGATTATTAAATTAACGGTAGAAGAAATTTTTAGATAATTTTTGCCGGAGTTTTTCAAAAGGGATTTGGTAGTATATGGTTCTATTACAGATTGATAGTCATCATAGATGGAAGACGTAACTTCTGTCATACACTAAACAGACATTTAACAATAGGTGAATATACGTGAATTTTCCAAGTGTTAAAAGGCTAAATCTGAAGGTGGAAATGATGCCGAAAGACATTAAAGCCGATTTTGTTAATAATCAAAATTCATTACTCTTTAAAATATCTTTTCCTAGTGAAAATTGGAATCTATTACTTTTAAAAAAAGAATCATCGTATAATATTTAGATCAACCAATAGAGTTGCTAATAAGGATCAAGTTCAGCGATAAATGTAACGTAAACGTAATTTTAAGTCTCAGAATGATAAACAATTACTTTCAAACAATACCAAGCATTTTCATGCAATTCATGGTTCTAGATTCCTTTGTCCAGCAGTGTATGTCGTAGTTTATTCACAAATCTCGCGCGTTGTACAAGTAAAAGTATGAATGAAGGACACTACGGCCGGACGCAGTTGGTAGTTGCGACATGGCGCCTCTACTGTGCCACCATTCATTTTTCTTAAAGGATGCCATTAATTGGGGCTTATCGCCTCTTCTATCTAGTCAGTCTCTTTTTGTTGACAGCGATGATATGGATTTTTAACACAACTTTTCAATGTTTCAATCTCTTGGAAGGAGGTTAATGTTAGAATGTTGTAAAAACTCAGGCATATAATTTTTGAAATTTGGGTATATGTCTGTTGGATGGTATAAGATAAAAGATTGTCTAATAGACGAGAAAGGATCTTGTAAGGATTTGAAAGAATAGGCATATGAGCATCCAAAAAATTCAAGCGATTTGGATTTAAAATAAAAAGTATCACTGACTACAGAAATAATTTACCAAACAACCAATATATACGACAGCCAATGACTAGCTGCCTCAGTCTGGCAACGCTCAGTATTTTTGTAGCAAAAAGCTTTGCCACAAATACCCTCACAAAAATATTTTTATCACAAAAACATACAATATCTCTTAAAATAGTTTTTTTTTCTATTTTTTCAACAAAAATATACGAATTAGTTGCTAATAGTAATACTGCGTCATTCCATACAAGCTGCATTTTCCCCTGTCGTTGCGCCACGAGCCGGACGCGCGGCGACCTCTTCCGTTCCATGATTTAAACGTTGTTTTGAAATTGCAACCTTAATGTCTATTATAGAGGATATGATTTTAAGCAATATTATAGGTTTTGGAAGTTTAAATAGGTTCGGTGGCTGGATGCGGACTTGATTTGCAATTGACATAATCAACCAATTGATCATTGGCAGTCTGTTTTATATACTTTGGCAAGAGCCAACGGAGTATTACAAAAAACGAACAGTCTACAAGTGCCGTTCTTTTTTAGTTTGAAAGACGTTTTAGTCTTACTTGGCAACATGAGATTGATATCCCAGGGAGAAGAAATATAGCCCGGAGCCGTCCCGTACGCACTGAAAAGGCCACCGGGTTTTGGTTGGTATGCTGATTGCTGGTGTAGTGTTCATAGCTAGTACTCGGCTCAATATTTGCTCAGATGATGCTATACTCCCGAGTGTCGATATTTGGCTTTAAGACTGGTGAAATTAACAAGACTATTGCACTCCCCCCAGTTTTTCTACACGAAAAAAAGGACCATATGCCCACACAACTCACTATAATCTAAAGGTTTAGG
>NW_023593401.1:0-2383 GCF_014839805.1 Manduca sexta
TTTGAACTAAAGTATCGATTTTTTATAAACTATTCTTTTCCTCGGCCAGCTTTTAGTGTAAAAATAATATTGAAACGAAAACCGTTGCGATTTTAACGATAAAAATTTTATAAATCCGGGGATTCCATTTTTATTGCTACGAAATTTAATTGTCTTTCTTTTTCTCGTAGTAAGCATACGTTACTGAACAACTTAGCGTCAGCAGAAATTCACCAACCCGCATCGGTCCCACAAGGCAAACTAACGAGCCAATCCCTTCTCTAAATTTCTCACAGTGGGACAGAAAGGCCTTTGTCAAATGTGAGATATTAAATATGCACAAAAAAGAAAGTATTTTTTATTCAGATTTATTTCAACAATATTTTACTTATGAAAGTGCAAATTTTGAACGTGTAGTAAATGGTTTACATAACATTTTCAACAAGACGTGCAAATTGTGTAGTTACGTGCCTTCGACATCTAGTAACTTTACATTTTTGACTTATTTATTTACGTGAACACACCACGTTTGTCACGAACGTATCGAAATTGTTTGTTGTGTCATTGTGTAGTAAGTACAAGTTATATAAGAAAATAACTGACTCCAATTAACACTTCGAGTTGCGCATTCATATTCGAGTGGTATGGTAGCAAAAGTATCAAGTATTCATTATTTTATTGCCGTTGTGCCTCGCCTATATTTTACTCTGAGTGCATTTTTGTGTACTTTGAATACGCGCTCGCTTGCTCTAATTTTTCTCGATGAAATCTGTTGCCGTGTGCAAATATTTTTCTTTAATACGAGTTTTTGTGCTTTATTGGGTTTAGTAATTCTCGTATAAACCATAATAGGATCTCAGTTTTCACGAGCGAATATTAGTCAATGACCCTATTAATTTTACACATTTTACAGCTTCGTTGTAACTAAAGTTTTTGTAAACGATAAGTTGTTAAGTACTAAATGGATAGGTAAATACTGTGGTAAAACCCAGGTACAAGGCAAATCTAAGGTTATCCAATACCTACATTAATTGTCTCGTTTCCTGTACTGAAGATGTGAATCATCAGATGTTTGTCATTTCGATAAGAAAATGGATAGTACTGTTGTTATAGTACATAGTTTTTAACTACCTTTTTGTATTGTAATAATTAGGGAGACTACATTGTTTTATTTCGATTTTATTGTAGCCAGGCAGCTAGTGTAATTACCGAGTTTGTAAGGCAATTAATTAGTAGTATCATGGTGATTTGAATTTAGAAATAAAATTCCGTGTGTTATTGGTTTTGACAGTTTAGGCACTTACGAATCACGTGACATAATATTTTAGTGTTGAAATCAACTTAAAGGTTACAACTTTATAAAACATTTTATTACGCTATGTGTCGGGGTTCAGAAAAGCAAAAAACCTTTTTTGTAATGAAATTTTATTGTTCTCCAAAATTAATTAGTTTTAGGGCAGCTCGTGGCCGTAGAGTACTAAATTCATGATAATGAATAAAAGTGGTCTAATTAATTTACAGTGCATAAGCGGAGAGATTTTTTAATTTCTACTAAACTTAAACGCCCAAAATGTATTACGTTGGCGAAAGGGTTAAGTTAAATTAAAAATTGTTGAATTAGCTAAATATAAACCCATGCGAAGATAAAACGTGTCTCAAAATAAAAAGATTTTAACCTTTTATTCTCATCTATAAAGTGGGTATCCAAAGATTTATTACGGTACGTAACTATGTTAGGTTACGATTGAAACTTTCTCGGAGGTATTCGATTTTACGGACACAAGTTTTTCGCAAAGTGTCCGACACAAAGTCACAATTCTGGAGGAGGTCAGTTTTACTGTCGCCCTGGGCGTAATGAATCGACGCGAGAATGCGTTATGTGGGCCGCATTACGTAAAAGAACCTCGAAGTTTTCGGCCGAGTGCACACGTATAGCTCAACTTTGTCGATAAACGGGCCGGGCGGCGTCGCTCTGACGCTGTCCGGTGTGGAATGAGGGCTTCAACGCCACTCGTCATGTTACGAGCGACAAAACCTATTAACACCCAATAGGTGTCTCCCGGGCTGGATCCCAGTTTATCCTTTGCTATTTCGAACTGTTAGGGAATATTGTACGTGACGTATTGGAAGTCAGAAAATACTGTTTGGTATTAGTGATTGAAAGCAAAATCTATTTCACCGAGTTTTATACGGGTTATAAAAATACGCAACCAGTAATTTCAAAGACAACGTTGACATTTTAGACATCATCACTCACCTGTCAAAGCGTTGCAATTACCAAGGTCCGTACGATATCGAAGCGCGGATGTCTGATAAAGATCTAATTGCTATAATGTGTGATCTTGTGTTACGTTTATGTCAACCCAAATTGATTCAACGTTAGGTAATAAACCTAGATAACAAT
>NW_023593402.1:0-23526 GCF_014839805.1 Manduca sexta
AAAACTTTTGTCGTTTGTCGGGCACCTTTCTCCTTGCGAAAACCGAACAATCTACCTGTACCCCGACAAAGAACTATGATTGATGTAAGAAATGAAACGGGGACGCTGTACCGTTCCGTAAATTGGATTTTGATTTACTTACGTACGTAATTAGTTATGCAACGACGGGAGGTAGAATTGGAGAAGACAATACGCTTTGAACGAGGTGTAAAGTTCTCCATGGAGGGACGTGGTTCGCTGATGAATCCAAGGTCGAACTTATCCACTCCTTACATCTGTTCTAATAATCTATACATATTATAAAACAAAGTTCCAAAACTGCCTCGGTGGCGTAGTTGTATTGCATGTCCGGTACAATAGCGCTCTGAGGTCCTGGGTTCGAATCCGGGTCGCGCAAAAGTGATATTTGGGTTTTTCTGCTCAGTATCAGCCCGGAGTCTGGAATTTGTGCCCGATATGGCGATAGGCTCGCCCCCTATCACATCATGGGACGGAACATACTTGGCGAAAAGAGGGTGCCCTAGTTGCGCCTCTGCATACTCCTTCGGGGATAAATGCGTGATGTTATGTATGTATGTATGTAAGTTCCAAAAAGCTTTCTGTATGTGGTCGTTTTTCTGAAAATCTACTGAACGGATTTTTGTTCGATTTTTACTAAAACATAGTGCAATTATTGACGAAGGTTTATGTTAATAGTACATTATAGTTTTATGTAAATTGACTGAAATATAAAAATTACTGTTCATTGCATCTGTTCCAATAATACTGTTATAACTGACTGATGAATACACGTGTACTGTATTGAGGATGCAGGCCGCTTATTGGTTTGTCTGGGAATCTTTAGGTCCATGTCCAGCAGTAGACTTCATAAACCTGATGGTATACTTTACTAGGGCCGTGATAAACGTCCACCCGTGCATGGGCGTATTAGGTGTGAGGGCGATCGCACAAGAACCTCTTTTAAACAATATCAATAGTGATACTATCGTAAGTATTACGAAAGGAATTATTTTTTTATTTTATTGCTTTGAACGACAAGACGAACTTGTTGTTCGACTGATGGTAAGCGATACGATCACCCATAAACAGCAGAAACACCATCCAACACCTTGAAATACAAAGTATTGTTTGGTATTCCACTGCGCTCGCCATCCTGAGACATAAGATTTTAAGTCTTATTATTTGTTAACATGTTTACGCGAATGTTAGACATTAAAATTTAACTATTTTCTGGATTTTGTCGCGGTCCCCGCCGTGACCATGAAGGCTGCAGTCTTCGATACGTCGGGAGAAAACTAAAGCATTAAAACCGCGATAAAATCCGTTAAATAGTTCAATTTTAAAGTTTTATTATGTCCAGTAGTTACAGGGGTACAATATTCTTCAAACTGGAACACAACAGCGACTGCACACTGCTTGGCGACAGAAATAAATATTGCGGTGGTACCTACCACGTGGACTCTCACAAATGAGAGACCTACCACCAGTAGGATGGAATTTATTCCTATATGCCCTAAGATATTTGGCATAGTATCCCATTGCCAGAATTTAAGAGTGCCATTTTCAACCATACCTTTCTTTTACCTTTCAAAACAGCGCATATTAGCATTATAACGGTGTCCATACTTCTCCATCGGAGTGTAAGATGGGCTTTGTAATGCATTCTAATCCGATATACACGAATCAGTTGGTTTCCTCAAAGGTTCTCAATGGAAAAAAATAACAATGGCTACTGTGTTTAATATTTAACAAAAGTTGTTTGTTCCGGTATCTTGTTCTTTCTAATAAAATGTAAGTTTGTGAGTATTGGATATTGGAAATAAACGCTAAAACCGCTGATTTGGAGAAGGTAGTACTCGGATATTTTGGATTTACATGACCAAAAAGTACAGTAGGACTTGCATCAGTAAAGATTTCTTACACCAGCGAAGTATCACGTAATATAGCAAATGAACAAGAAGTACTTATAATCACTACATAGTATAAAACAAAGTCGCTTTCTCTGTCCCTACCTTTGTATGCTTAAATCTTTAAAACTACACAACGGATTTTGATGCGTTTTTTTTTTTAATAGATAGAGTGATTCAAGAGGAAGGTTTATATGTATAATAACATCCATTAAATAGTGGAGAAATATTGCACCCGAGCGAAGCCGGGGCGGGTCGCTAGTTGAATAATAACAATCATAAAGATATCGTGCTTTATAACATCAAGTACTATGAAAAGATCGGACCACCCATAGCTAAAAAAAAATTAAAAAAGTTGTATATTTATAAAATGTAGGTAGATATTGTAACTCTGACTTTGCGGATGAACAACACCTCAGTCCCCCCCGTGACCATGAAGGCTGCAAAGTCTTCGAAACGTCGGGAGAAAAGTAAAATATTAAAACCGCAATAAAATTCGTAAAATAGTTTAATTTAAAAGTACAATGAAAATCATAAATCAAACTCTTTCAACTCCTCAAGAAACTCTAAATATTCAACAGATTTACATTTCAACAGCAAAGGATGCAACAGCCAACATTAGAACCCATCATTAGCTCCTTCAGAGAATCCCATTTTACTGGTCAACGTCGAAAAATAAAAATGCAGGCATATCGCGTGTGTTTCGTGCGTACATAAGAGGTACATGGGTTGTGTATAATTGTACATAATCTCTATGTACCCGGTAATATAATTTGTGCCCGCGCCGCTCGGTAATGACAGGGCGCGACTAGCACGCATGCGCTGCGACGACACACGGGAGAATTGTATTGCATTTGAAATGGTAAGGGATTTCAAATCGATACTAGCAATTAACACTCTTCTACCAACCCGAACTAGGCTAGCGTGGTGGACTAAGGCCTAATCCCTCTCAGTAGTAGAGGAGGCCCGTGCTCAGCAGTGGGCAAGTGTATACAGGGCTGATATTATTATTATTATTAATTAAAGTTCCAGCTTGAATGTCAATGTGACAGTAGAGACGTTTAAAGAGAAAAAAGAGATATATTTTTAATACTAGTGCTTCAGTGATGAATGTTTGGTGTAATTCAAAACTTATTTATTTTTTAGAAGATATTATAATTTTTGTGGGCTTATAAAACATTAAAAAAAACTTTAGTATTTCTTATGTCAAAACGGAAAGTGACCATAATCGTAGTATTCATTGCTGGTATCAAAATATAGGTAATAGTTTCCTGAGTTAGCTTACCATACTAAGATTACGTAAGCGATTTGAGTGCTATATTAAGGGCTCAGGTTCCATACTCGGTTCGGGTAATTTTGGATTTTTCTTCTATGTCAGTGGACGATAAATGGGTTTTCTCTTGTAACAAAAAATCTAACATAGGTAGCTTAATGTGAATGTATAAAACTTCAAAAAAGAGGTGAAGCTATGTTTAAGTATGTAGATACGTAAATTTTTCATTACAATCATTAATGTTGAAATGTTTTATTACGGCAAAGGCTTTTGCTTTGATGTATATTTAAACCGCAATAAACCTTTAAAAAAAACGTTCTATAGTCTCCAATAAAGTGAGTAAAGATTATTTTTACAACAATTTACCGAGACATGACTCAAAAGCAAACAGCAACAAGGGATTCATTTATTTGGTTACTTAGTATTTTTGCGTACTAATTAAATTGTCTTTACTACCTTCCCCCCCCCCCTATTTTTCAATAGCACAATTATTGTACGATCGATCATATTAAGTGAGTCCCACAGGCCGAAGCAATAAATTTTTAAAAAATACATAGATAATAAACATAAAAAAACTGTAAATTATATTGAATAAAAATCACCTAGTGTGCACAGTCTCGTCAAAGACATAAAAACAATCGCGTTTCCTCCCGCAGACGTGATTCCAGTTGTCTATTCATGTACCGTCGGCAGAAACATCACTTATCGCTAATTAGTATTAATTTATATTTATATACATGATACTACTGAATTTTGACGAGCAAGAAGCTTGTTTTATAATAAACGACTGCTCAAAACAGTGGCAGAACCAATCAGTCTTTTTTTATGCAAATAATAAGACGAGCAAGCCACTCGTCTGATGGTACGCGTCGCGGCATCACCAATGTGTACTGCTACATTCAGAGACATTAGAAGTTAATTATAAATTCGTTAAACTTGACAGCAAGTGTAGTGATGTTTAAATACATTGGAGACCAGTGTGAAAAGTCGGCGATAGCCCAGTTGAGTGTAGAACGGACAGCCGAGGCGAATGTCCGCAGGTTCAAATCCCAAGGTGTGTGCACACCTCTGACTACTTAAAAAATATGTGTATTCTTTGTGAACTATCGCTTGCTTTAACGGTGAAGTAAAACATCGTGAGGAAATCTGCATACATAAAAAGTTCTCTTTAGGAATTTTCAGGGTGTGTGAAGTCTGCCAATCCGCACTAGGCCAGTGTGTTGGACTAAGGACTAATCCCTCTTAGCAGTTGAAGAGGCCCGTGCCTAGCAATGGGACGGTATATAATACAAGGTTGATATTATTATTATTCTTATAGTGAAAAATTTATAATTATTTAATAAAAGCGGTAATTTTTCTTTTCTAAACATGTTCATTGTTCATATGCCGACAGTACCCGTGCATATTGGCGCCGCATGCAGCTCAGAAACACTTTTCTCGCTCGCACACTCTGCGTCTCTTTCTTATGCAATGATCACTCTCACTTTTGTGAAAAGACCAAGATTTAAATCCATTTCATACAACTTTGCCCTCCTTTGGATCATGAGTGAATGAAAAATATTCGGGATCGATGTCCAGTCTAGGGCGAATTAAACTGTCTATTCCTACCACGAAGTAATTCGTTTATTTAGCACGATCTATCGCTGAAAGAGCTTTTTTAGTGCATGTCTACTTCTCTTACCTTCTGGTTGTAATCTTCTTACGTAGTTGTGGTCAATCATGATGCTTTATTGATGTTCCATATTTTATAATTACTTTCTTCGTCCAAGAACAATCGTTCTTGCTACGAATGCGAACAAAGAGGTATCAGTCATTGCTGACTGCTGTTTTTTTTCTACAGATTTTACTATTATGTTTTCAGTAACACAGTGTCTTTTATTTTGTAAGTGAAATAATTAGATATTATACATAACAATAGTTCTTCATTTGTTATTAAAATATTAGATATATTTAGCCAATTATGTAATCTTATTTCACACTCATTAACACCTTGATTAAACAACCCCTAAAAGTTGTAAAACATACGACTTCTAATAAGACGCAGTGGTTCAGTCGGTTTATGACTCAGAGCTGCTGGTTCGGTTCCCGGAATGCCGCGCACCTTGCCCACGGGAATAAAAAACAAAATTGCCAATATATCAGAAAGTTTGGATGTTTGTTCTTTGAAGAACCGCTATAGATAAATCTTATATTTGTAATCAGATATATCTAAGCAAATTTTATAATAACACGTTCGCAAAAATGTAATTTACTTGCTTTTGCTCGCGGCTTCGTCCGCGTGAAGGAGTTCCGGGATAAAAGTCCGGCTATATATTTTCCCGGGATAGAAAGCCTGTAATCTTCCCAGGGTCTTAAACTCCATACCAAATTTAATAAAAAATTGATCAGTAGATTTTGAGAAAATCGATCACACTTTCAGAAACTTTGTTTTATAATAAGCATTAATGTTGAAAAACCACAACTCTACATGAAAACTGATTTAAATTCGGAAAAAATAATTCTGTAGTAATTTTCTTTTTGATATGTCAGGCCAGCCTTGACCAATATAGAAAAAAAAAATTCAAAAGCAATCCAAAATATCCAAAGCCACGTAATCGTACCCTTACAATAAAATACAAATCTAAGTTTGTGGTGTATGTAAGTATATTTGGTAGGATCTACGAAGAACTGTAAAACACACTACTTTATTCACTAATGGCAACTACACTTCGCGCAGTTTTATCGAACATGTGTATGATGTATGGATTTCGTAAATTAAACAAAAAGCAAATCTAAGGTATTCCCAATAAGAATCTATATGAGAATACATACCGAAATCGTAAAGACAAAAACCATAGAGATGTGTTAAAATTAATAAATTACATTAGCGCACATTTATACCACGATGACTGTCACAATTGGAGAATAAAGGAGCCGGTAGATGCGCAGGCGCCGGCCACTCGTGGCCACAAGTAGTGGCCATGATTTTGTTATTTAAAAATAATACTCAAACTTTTTCGCACCGCATTTTCTTCGCCTAGGATAGGCAGAGTTGTAACTAATGCACCAAATTATCGCCATTTCTATTTCGGCATGTAGTATAAATAATAATAAAAAGTAATTTTGAAAACTCGAAACCCAAAAGTATTAATACATAGTGCAGGCATAACCCAAGAAAATATTTCTATCTAAATTCACAGCCTGAACTAAGTACGATGACTTCCACACCATAGAGTTGTCCTATATATAGGTATGATATTAAAGTACTTACCTACATAAATTATATCGAAGCATTTAAATAAAAATCATAATTATTTAATATTACGATTTAAATGCAATATACTGTATCCCTGACTCGGCACTCTAAAGCATTCACTTACCAATTTGTTTCAATAACGCAAATTCAAACTCTACCCGTTAATTATAAAGTCCAAAACCGAGCACGCACAGCCCCATATTCCTCTATTGTTCAAAGCATTAATCAGTGGTCGAGTCCATCTTAGCTACCTGAGTCGGTAGTGTTTATTTTTGATCTTATCACAATGGACTCTTTTAATGGATATTATTGAATGGAGTGATGACACGAGACCTTATGACTCTTCGATACTGCTGTGCGACCGCTTTGGATGTTACCTACTAGGAATTATAAGTATTGGTAAAGAAGTATCGCATATAAGAAGTTACAATGAGATAGCATACTTGAGCAAAGTTCAATACAATTTACCTACATAAATTGACAAGTATCTAGACTTCGACAGCGAATGTTTTTTTTACACGTTTTTTAAAAAAGTGTAGGTATCTGCAGATATTGGCAATAAAGAAGACTCATACAGCCTTACCTCAAATGTTTGCATTTCTCAGTATTCCAAGCAAAATCTTCACATCTAGCACAATCCGACACATCAAAGCGCAAGAACCGACAAAATTACACAATGATTTATTTAATATTAACTGTTTCACACACAATAAAACAAAAAAGCCGCGTAACGGAACACTGGAGATTAATTACTTTTTAATTCGCCATTTTGGTTACGTCATGTTCGCGCGGGAACGTGTGCCCGCGTTTTTTTGTCCATGGACGAGAAAGTATTCTGCCTCGATTATCTTAACCTACATCGTTATTTATAAAAAATACGTTTGCAGTAGAAAAAAATTTGGGAAATTTGGTTTTATTTGTATTTAGTTGAAAAAATTATGTAGTAACGGAAATAATAATTAATAATACAAGGCTCTATACCTAAGTTATATTATATTGAGAGAATAATTAATAAATAAGGCATATTAGTTCGTGTTAGAAATTATGTGTGATTATAGATGTGAGATAGGATTTTTTTGACTAGATAGAATTTATTGGTGCAGTTATAGTCCCTTATTTTACACCATCGCTTTAAATTAGGAGAAAGCAGTACTCACCTTTTTAATTTTGTATCTTTCTTGCATTATAAGACGATATAAATGGCGCTATAAGTTTTCCTTCTCTTAAAGCTTACAGATAAATTCCCTAGTCCAAGTGGGGTAAAAAGATATGTAGTTCTTAAATAACCGTGTCATCGGATTATTTCACTTAAGAAATACATTTTTAAAAATCATTTCTTTATGTCTACCTGCGTAACCTACATAATGATGGAACCTATGTCATTGTATTTGCAAAATTTTATACTTCTGTACCTAGCAGTTTAAATTAAATATTTTGTCAGTTAGTGTCAAGAATTTTATTAGCTAAAATAAATAACAATGCTTACTAAAGGACATTTGTAGGTTCAAAATATTATGAATCAAGTTAAGATGGTTTATAATTGTAAAATGTTACGACACACATATCTATAACAATTCCGATTTACTTCCATAATTTTCGTTTTCTGTTACACATCACGAATGTACGCATACTTTTACTATCGTGACAGAGAAAAACATTTCCTGATACAAATTACAACAATTATCTCTTATTAACAATGGACAAAGGGAACGAAGAAAATATAACGCGACGATTCGCCGTGATCGGAAAAAAAATTATCGATTGTCACGTAACAATGGAGAAAAAATTCATTCGATTGTAAAATGTATCTTTGTTGTTACATTTGTGCTTGATGATATCGAAATTGCTAGAACTATAAGCATACAATCCGATGACAGCTGTCGGAACTATCGAAGCCAGTGGGCTTAGTTCAATAAAAGTCAGCATAGGTTTGATGAGAAGAAATAAAAGACTAACAATAGAAAGTTAGCTATTTATTTTATTTTTTTTAGTCATAGGTACAGAGTAAACTCCGATAAAAGCTACGCACATCATTACAATTCGAAACACAAAATTAAACAACTACTATACAATCACTCTAGTTAGACATTTTTTTATATAACTATTTAGACTTTAGCAAGATTTTCGGCATAGGATAGGTATTTCTCAAGATGAGCATGCCAACGGCCTGGTGGAACGTATTAGGACTGCAACAGATTGGACAAGTAACATATTTTATTTCTGAAAATGAAATTCTGTCAGTCACAATATCTTCATTTTTTTATATACGTGTATAGTGACCCTACTACACCTGATGGTTAGTAGAGTGAGGTCCAATAGAATGTCAACTGACGAGAGATGATTACCCCCCGGCAGTCGACACAATTATGCCGCGCTGTTGGAACCGGATATACACAAGCTGATCTCGGAACGCGACACACTTACGTGGGCCGTTATGACAGGTTTTAACACCTTGTGTACGGTGGTCGCTATCCGGGCTGATATAAAATATATCCTTCCACCCTGTGTGGCCCGGCCTAATGTCACAGTCATTAACTTTTATTCTGAAAAAAGGTGCGATCAAAGTAGATCCATTTATCGCGGTCCTCCATTCAAGATCTCAACGATTCCATCAACTAGAAAAATCGCGGTTATATGACGTGGATAGTGAAATAGTGTAGAAGTCACTCGGCGCCATGGGCGTGTCTAAACCTCAAACCCAAGTGTCAGTGGCGCCAAAGCTTCCCGCTTTGGACGTGCTTGTTTTTTTTTCTATATTTTTTAGAGACGCCCCGCGGCACAGGCGTTGGAGCGGTCGGTTAAAAGGAACAATAATTTAATTATGTCCTTAAGTATTTTATGTTTTAACAAGGATTTGATGTTTAAGCCGCAACCATATTTTGATGATTGGCAATTCTTATTCAAAGCTATAAAACATTGTGAATGATGCAACTGTGTTTCGACATAACATGCAATTTACAAAGTTGAAATACCTAAATATTTTGTATTACTTTATGTAACGATAAAATCGTATTTTATAATTAGAAGCCGGCAACAACCCAAGACTTTTAGTCATGATAAAGCCGCCGAGGTTTCCTCCCACTATGTTAACCCTATTGTTCCAAATGGATAACAAACCGAAACCCTGTCAGTTACCAAGCCGACATACGCACGTTAAGCCATTTAAGTGGTCAAGTCAGATATGTCTAAGTAGCTATAGTTTTTCAGTATGTGGATACTTGTAGCACGAAGATTCCGTTATATATTATATAAGATTTTTGAATATTTGCATGGATTTCTACATTTCGCTGCATTACTACTATATATTACAAGGTCCTATGTAATTTTTTACTAATACTGGACAAATACGATAGACAAATTTCATGATGATAAAAATTAGAAAAGACAATAATTCATGGTTCCCCATTTATTTATCTTTCGGGACTATATATATTTAAATAAAAAGACATTAAGTCTCGAAATATATGTAATTCAATTTATGCAAAAATATAACATAAAACCTTGTAATAGTGAGTCAGCGATTTATATACGTTTATTTTCCGTCAAAGAGGACAAATTTCAAAGTAAATAAAACTGACATTAAGCAAATCATTATTGTTTTATTGTTCTCTAAAACTTGTATATTTATGTAAAAAAGATGTATGCTGCCGCCAGCAATTATAACTGACCTCTGTTGTACGGCTGGCTAATGTCTGTAATTATAAACGTTTTTATAAAAAAAAAAATATGTTAGGTTCCACAAAGCACGCGCCGTAGCCCGCGGGTACGAGTCCCGAAATGTAGATGGCGCCACTGGGTTTCTGAAGTTTTTTGTAAAAATTAACATTAGCTTGAAGTCTGCGGTTTTGTGCGACAATATTTTTAACGTAGAGAGGTAGAGATTGTGAGTTCGTTTGTGGGAGATATTTACAATTTTAAAATGATTCTTAAAAAAATCTATATTCAAATGGGTAGAGACCTGCAACCTACATTTATATTAAGTAACAATCATTCAATTTTAATTTGTTTATATAAGTATGTTCTAACAAAACATTGACACGACGAGACCAGAGCCAAAGAAGTAGATAGTGAAAACAGCAGAGGAAAAATAATTAGTAACTAGGATTAACCAAATTACGTATTTTTTTTACTGTTTGAAAAATAGACTGCCTCGGTGACGAAGATCTATTACTGTACGAGTGCAGTGAGATCTCGGGTTTGATTCCCGGGTCGGGCAGTGAAATTGGATTTTTCTTCACAGTATCAGCCCAAACGAGACGAAATACACCCGGCGGAAAGTGGGTGTATCAGTTGCGCCTTTGCCTACCCCTTCGAGAATAAAAGACGTGAGTGTGTTTGAAAAATGCTCTCTTCCAATATTTAACAATTTGACTTTCCGGTAGAGCATAGATATTTTGTAAACCATCATCTTCCAAAATGAAACGATTGGACTCTACATATGTACATAAAATATTATTTTGTAAACCATCCACCCATTTATTACCTAGAATGATTTTAGTTTGGCAGCATATTTTTTACATCTTCAATGGATAACTTCAATTATCTTACTTACTTATTTAGTAACCAATTTATTAAGAAACTCAGCAAATTGACACTGTAAATACTCGAACAACGTCGGTCGACGCTCGATTCAAGAAGTTAACTGAATTCCAAACTTACACTTTGGAATTAAAAAGCTACACATTGATTACAATAATTGCAATATAATTAAGAAATTACAAGGGTATAACCTTTTTTACAACATAACCTTTAAACTAAAGATTCTTGGTAACCATTTAATAAACGATTGTTAAGGTAGGTATATAAACATTTCAATATGTTCTACATAGACACGCTAAGTTGCATAAAAAAAAAAAAAAAAAAAAAAGCATAATCCCCAAATACGAACACGCAGACGTATGATTACAGAGGTCCGACACGCAATTTCTAACCAAAAAACCATTTTGCCCCAAATCCTCTAATTTACCGAAAAAACTGTATCATTCAAGACCCTTTTCTATTTTCTTAGTTTTTTTAAGGGTGCGCGTGAGTTTTGACTGACTGCTTTCGCCTCGCGGCAGTCTCTATGCCGGAGTCGGACCGCACAGCGAAAAAAAAAAAACTGGCCGTAGTAAGTTTGATGTATGCGTCGTGGGTTCCATAAAAACAAAATTTTAAATAAGAGTATTGAAGTGAAACTACGTAAAGAAGTAGTAGTAGTCCAAGTAAATCTATTAGACTAAATAGACTATTGTTACAGAAATGCGAAATATTGCTTCTATGCCACAAATACAATACTATTCTGTGTTGTTATCATTATTATGTGTCTAATTAGGTACGCAAGAATATATATAATAATAATATCAGCCCTGTATTATATACTTGCCCACTGCTGAGCACGGGCCTCCTCTACTACTGAGAGGGTTTAGGCCTTAGTCCACCACGCTGGCCTAGTGTGGATTGGTAGATTTCACACACCTTCGAATTTCCTATAGAGAACTTCTCAGATGTGCAGGTTTCCTCACGATGTTTTCCTTCACCGTTAAAGCGAACGATAAATTCACAAAGAATGCACACATGATTTTAGAAAAGTCAGAGGTGTGTGCCCTTGGGATTTGAACCTGCGGACATTCGTCTTGGCAGTCCGTTCCACTCCCAACTAGGCTATCGCCGCTTTTTTTTTATTATAATATAATATATATACTTATTTTTTAAATATTGTTAATTTATTTTTGCACTACACATACAATATTCATAGACCGAAATAATGGTGTAGGCATTCGCTCTTAGTCTACCTTAAGGTGGTGCAAAGATAAACAAGATTATTGAGCTATTATCGAGCTGGTACATACTTTGGTTAATCAAAACAAACAATTGTAATTTGAAAATTAATGACATAGGTACAGTTCTGAGCAATTCTTCTTCATTCTTCAAATCTAAATATTTACACTTCGAGCCATAGCCTTAAAACTCTGGAGAGACAGTACCTACTCGGCAGTGAATATAAAACATTGGCTTTTAGAAGACACACTCTGATAACTTCGGCTTCGTAGAGCGTGACGATGTCACTCACATCACTATAAGACATTTTGTCATAAATTTTTCGATTCTATACCTACCTCGATGTGTTGACAGTCGAGTGATGCAGTAGCTGCGTGATTGTAATTTGACGTTGGATATATTATATAATCTACAGATAATAAGTCATAAGTTACTCCTTATTATCGACCTTAATACGTTTGCGGACAATAGTCCATATTTTCACACTGCCGCGTTATGTTGTCTTTATGGAATTAAAGTGGAATGGTAGTCTGTATGCCAATTTGCGTTTTCATAAACGCGATTAGTTGCGTTACGTGCTTGTAAATATAAAAGAATTAGGTGTCAGAAGTAGTGAAGTCAATTGCGTTAAATCTACGAAAACAATAGCTAGGGAAGTACCTATTTCATTAAATCCACACTTTATACCAGTCTTAAAATATTGTCAATTATTATTGTAGTGCCTATTTAGTTTAGTGTTATGGTTTTGGCGCGTTAACAACGGGTTCCCAAACCCGTGGCGCCTGACAAGCTCGCGTGCTCGTCGGATGGGCAATGGAAAAAAATCATTCATCCTAACCCGTGACGCGGCGGTGAAACAAAGCGGAATTGTGTGTTATTAGGTGAAATTTGTGTGATTGGGAGAAAAAATTTGCTGCTTTTTAGATCTGCTTTTATTGCGACCGCTAGTGAAAATTGGGTTTATGAATTTTTTTGGAGCCAACAAAATTAGTATGGACCGGACATGATAAACACGTGTGCATTGACCATAGGTTCAGGTCTGTTGTCTATGAATGTAAATAAAAACAATTCATAAAATATAATAGGAAAAAAGGTCACTGTTACATCTATTAAATTTGAGGAATCTTTTATACAGGGTGTCCCAGTAAGTAGTGTCCAGCGATGGTCCAGAGATAGAGCACCCCTTGGGGTATCCATATCACCCCCATGTATGTTCTGCGATTTTTCATAATTTTCGAGTTATGAATATTTTTGAGAATTTTCGATTTGAACGATTAAATGTTTTCTTTTTAAAAAAGTAGAAGACTTATTCGAGATTTTTTTTATTGCAACTAAATTTTCATTAGTTTTACTTTTTTGCTAAAAACAATCAGCTTCGTAAAAGTGAAAAACTTACGTTCTATGAATTATAACTTAAATTTTCTTCCTAAACCGGTGACTTCGTGGTTCTAAGGTAGGTCAAAAAATTCTGCAGACTCTTAAATTACATATTCATTAAAAAAATATAGTCCTTCATGGGGGCTATTTTGGCTAAAACCAACCTTAAAAGACAGCAAGGTGGAAAATTCTTTAAATTTGCCATTAGATTACAATGACTTTTTTACACCTTATCACTCCTAAGGTTCATTAGTTTGTAAACTAACCGAAAATAACTGCAAGAAAGCTATAAGTTAAACATTTGGCATATTCTTGTGTTTAAGTTCAATAAATTTTGCATGATTCGTTCTCGCGGTTTAATGTTTTTAAACCAGGCATATCGGGCACAAATTCCAAATTCCGGGCTGATCCTGAACAGAAAATCCCAATATAATTGCTTGAGTCACGATTCGAGCCCGAGACCTCGTATGTTGTAACACGCACGCAATACATCTACACCAACGAGACAGGCAGTGTCAATGTCCCTCATACCATGCCGCCTCGAATATGTGCCCCGACATTTCTGGCATCCAGGTGGTTCAGCTTCGCCTAGGCTTACCCTGTACCTCCTAGCATAAAACCTATAGGTCCAATGTAGAGATGGATAAAATAATCTAATTTTGAATTGAAATAAAACTATTTAATGGATTTTATAGCGGTTATTTATATTATTATTTTCTCCCGACGTTTCTTTCAAATCAGTAATTTTTAGATCGTCGACTACGGATTGTCGAAGATTGAAATCAAAGAGAATTATAGATTGACATGCAAACGACAAACACCACATTCCGTCCCGTGACCATGAAGGTTGCAAAACTTTCGAACCGGTGCGAAAAATAATGATATAAACAAATTTAATATGACGAAATTTTAAAGGCCGAAATATCCATGATTATTAATTATTTTTACGTTTTTCTTTCAACTGCGAGAACTAATCACTAACTAGACGTGAATTTAAATTCTTTACTTGCCAATACTTGTTTAGTTACCCAGATTAAAGGCGAAACAAAATGTATGAAAATGGACCTTGAGCTATAACCTTAAATAGTTTAATTTCAATGTCTAGCATTCGCGTAAACATAAGAAATCATATTTTTTTTTTATTAGAGCACTGGCCGCCACGCCTTTTACCTACAATATAATATTATGAATGTATATTATGCCACATCGTTTTGTCCACGTAAGGAACCCTAAAAGATTAAGGGCTAACACCAGGCTCCATCTTTGAATACATAAAAGCCGTGTGCCTAAATATGTGTCTTGTATAAAATAATCCGTCTGGGTTGATAGCAGATACCAACCTTTTCCGTCTTTTTTTACCGTCGAACAGAAATATGTGAGAACCCTATTTTTTAAAGATATTGAATGGAGTGAAAATATCTTAACAAGTAAGTACCTATTAATATTATGAACTTTCCTAAACTAATTCCTAATTCCGTTTGTTGTGACTGGTTGTATTATTTTGACAACAATTCTGCCGATGTCAAGTTTGAAAAGCAGAAGACACGCGTGTTATTTGTATATCTTATATCTAAAAATAATGACCTCAGAACAATGACAAGCATAGAAGTAACATTATGACATTTGAGTGTACTCTGTCTATGACAGCGAGAAATTTAATTGTGTTGCGATCTCTTCTGACATCTTATCGATATCGATAGATGCTTTGTCTGTCGGCTATGGTAAATTCACAGACCTGCTAAAATAAACACTTTTCGGTCAGTCAACTACAAACCGTTGCAAAATGCTATTTTAGATAAAGGTTAAAAAAAGATATCAAAACCCTAATTTGGTATTCAAGTACCAAATGAGGTCTGGGTATATAAAATCACTCGTTAAGAAGCTGTTAAATTACAATAAACTATAGAACTACCGGCTCTCTTCGAGCTAAATTTTATCCAATTTTCATTTGCTATTTACAGCAGTTTCCATGCCTTCCGAAACGTCATTCACACAAAAATGGTTTAGCATTTAGATTATTAAATTAAGAAAATCTTAGAAATTTCGGAAGGAATGGAAACCGCTGTAAATAACAAACAAGAAATCGGCCAGAATTTCGTCTAGGAGAAAGCCAGTACGCCTTCTGTTCTTTTCTGACTTTCTTAGCGATTAAAAGATACCCAAGAGGTGTGATTTGACAGAAGCTACTAAAATGGGACAATAAAATTAAAACACAGCGGTATCATTCATGTCACATATGTTTGATAACTTATTTCAAAGTTAATAAAACTTTGTCGAAATGCATAGAGTAAACACGGTGCTGTTTTTCCAATGCCAATTTGGACGAGCTATGGCAACGATCCAATTTTGCCTCATAGCATCATCTGTGGGGAATCTGCAATGAAACACACTATGAAAATCAGACAGTTTCCTCAACCCCCAGCCTTCGCGCACGGTTTCCAAGTGGCTTTTACCACTTCACCACCGTATATTGAAAGTAAAACGCAATTTATGCAAAATAGTCAACTACAATATACTAACATCTATGTTATCGACAGAATATGCAGAACAACACTATTGAACACGACTACGTAAATTGATAAAAATGAAAAATACTTAATAATTACTGTATCGAATGGCCAACAGCAGATTATAATATGACTACAGCATAATAAAGATTAATTAATAATACTTTTGCACTTATGTACAGGGTTTAAGCAAATATATAAGGTTTTTTGTTTACTCACCGATGGAAGCTGATGATTTCAGTTTCATTTTCTTTACGACAAGAATGAGATTTACACCCCATAATAACGCAGGCCATTGCTTGTTCGTAGGGCTATATTATACTTAAACAGCACTGTGTATTTATTTGAATTAACAACAAAAATATTACAAAACATGCAGCCACTTTTGAAAAGCACGCGCTGAAGTATAACGTAACTAAATTGTGTGGGCGCGTTTGTGACATTGTTTTGAGGTTGGCAAGTTGGAACATTTGACATTTTATTTGCTTTTTAATTCGGCATCATAAAGAGGACCAAAGGTAACCATTTGATAATTTTAAAGTGTACGCAAGCCGACCTTAGCAACATAATATTTGTCTCGTTCTTTTCAACGGTTTTGGCCTATTTGAAAAAAAGGACAAGTATATGAGGGTAATTTAGATTCCTTCTATGCTTGTTCTTGTTCTGAGATAATGACTGAGGGCTGAACTAATTCATTGGCATTAATTGACACCTTATTAATTGGCAATTGGCATTGCAATTTGTGGTAAATGCTGGCACTAATCATCATACGAGTAACCAGGTCTTCGTATCCTTTTGTCTTGATGATATTTTATGTTGGTGGTTGAATGCGGTTTTCAGAACCGTAATTTATTAGCATAGCGTAGAATCAAACCAAAAAGCCACTGATCCCCAATAATTTGTTTACGGCTCTATCAGCAATTTATGTCAATTTACGTAATTGTAACAACTACCTGAAATTCACTATCAATAATAAAAATATAACGCCTTCAAAAAAACTGTGAGCAATCTATGAGACGATCGATAATATTATGATATTTTTGTAGGCGTTTGGGAATATAAATCTTTAATTTGTTGGAAGCACGTAGTAACCGAACATAAAATAATAAAGGCAATATAAATATTATGTTAATATCTAATTGATATGGTCTATTCTCTTTATTTTAAAGGTATTGACATAATTATTAGTATAGAAAAATTAGTTACCTAGTATAATTACGTTGTAGTAGGTAAGTACTCATTTAGTATATTACCTATTTCATTGGGCAATACGTCTATATTCCACACTTATGAAATCATGATTTGTAATTGAATTTTAGAAAGATATTGAGGGAAATTGGTAATTAGCGTACAAATTATGCCATATCAAATGTAAAACTTTATTTAGTATTTTATTTTATAAATCATTTATTATAATTTAATCCTTGATATTTTTATGCTAAAAAACTCATGATTAATCTTTCGAACCAGGAACGTATGTGTCAAATGTCATAATATGACGTTGACACTTGACACTTGTCTTGACTGTTGACCAAAGAGAATTATTATATATATGGAAATAGAGAGCCTACTCGTTGGGTTTTTGTGCCAATCGACATTACGGCTGCTTCATACTTGTGAGGTAGAGGGCGTTCGCGATTTTCGTTGCGTTTCACGATTCAGGTTTATTGTGTTTTATTATTTTGCAAACGGTTTTAAAAGTGCAGAAGACGGCAATCCAAGTATTAAAATACTTAGAAGCAGATCTGTATTTGCTATGCCGTCGTAGTATAATATTTCTGACATCTTATTTACAGTGTACTTTTATCATTATTAATACATAATAATTCGATAGTAATAAGATCTAAGAATAAGATCGTTAATCAGACAAACATCATATTGAAAATATTATTTTTATTTTATTTTTGCTATAACATTTTGTGTACAAAATGCTTATAGTAAGTACTAATGATATTCACATTCCATATTAGATTTACAAAGTATTACACCTCTATTAAGCTATGTAAGCGCTGATAATTTGATCTTAGTTATTAATTATATTCAATGGAAAAATAAACGATACTACTTTAAAATAAACTGTAATACACTGTAAAATTCCGAAATACTAAATAATAAAATATACTTAAAATTATTTTATGTCTAAAAATACATACTGTGACGAATAATAATTAACATTGATATTTATAATATGCTAAAACATTCTCAATTGTCAAACTATATTTTTATCACAATTGATTTAACTTTATAAAAATATATGAATTCTTTTGTATTTCGATAATCATTTTAATGTATCATCAAATAAATATCAAGTATCAATGTTCAAATAAAAGAGAATTTATAATTTTTTATAAAAATTGCCTAATAATATACGATTCAATATAGAAATACATAAAAATTTACAAATCTAGAACAGCAATTAACTCTGAAACATACTAGCTAGCCATATTATTTATCTTTGTCTTCATCAAAAAGGAAATTCGGATTCTAGCATTATCTTTCTACACAAACAAGTGAAACTAATATTAACAAGAACAAACTTATTCTAAGCCAAACAAAATTATTTCACAAATAAGTCACGCTACTTTTAAAAATTGAAAATGTTCACTGGAAAAGAAATTAACATCAAGTTTACAATGATCATTATACTTATCCATAGAAAAAGGAACTATAAAGATTAGCATTCATTAAAATATACTTTCTTCGTCATGCGAAGGTTGTTTTACTAATGATAATAATATAAAAAAATATTTTATGTAGATATCAAACAGATTAATTTAACAATTTGTTAAATAAGAAAGATTAAATAATTATAATAAGAACTGATTTAAAACAGGTCTATGAAACCGGGTAGTAATCAACAGCGAAATGCGAATGCGATACAAATTGCCAATACATATTAGATATATACCATAACAGTGGGTATATGATCTAAATAGAGTATGTACTAAAAAAAAGGAGAGATTCGAACAATTAACGCGATAAAAGCAAAATAATTTCGCACTTGTGTACATGATATTATCTTTAAATTGCCATCACTTAACTATTAATTATGGGTTACGTGGTGGTTAAATTACAACATACAATAAACACAAAATGAGCATTATGATCAAACAACGAAATCATAAATAAGTCGTATACAAAATGATAATTGTTACATAAAATATAAAGGAAGTAATGCGAATTGCTGCAGAAATGTAGGTACCAGTTGTAACATTAACAAAACATCAACTAAAGCAAGCAGGTCGACGCAGGAACGATTGAATATTTTCTGAACGATGCAATATTATTAGGCGACACAGAAGGTATATATTTTGTATAATAAATTAATCCTCTATCAACCTGGTATAGCTGGTCCTTCGTTAATTTGACACCTGTATAACTAAAAGACTTCATCGAGCCAATTTGTAATTATATGTACAGTCATGATGCTATAGTGAATAGTGCGCCGTTTTATGTGCAATTTTGTTAGTCTATGACGCGTCTATTTGTAAAACGTCTTTGCCGGTGCCACACACAGACAAATATTAGAACACTTGTTTGAACTCATGTTTGGCACGGGTATTTGCGTATTTGTATTCTATTACAGACACTGACCAAATTAATTTTTTATGGCTTTTACTTTTAGGTTTCCATATATAACCAGTTCTCATTCAAGCAACTCTATAACTTTGAACGCTTGATGTGTGGTCGTAAAACCAATACCGAATGACAAGATAATACGTAAACATTTAAACAAACTTTGCACAAATACGAAAATTCCCGTGCCACACATGAGTTCAAATATTTTTGTTATCTGTGGCGCCGGCATAATATTATCTTTTGACATTGATAAATGACGATGTCTTAGTTTTTAATAAAAAGAAAGGTGGACCAAGGAACAACTTTATTCAACTGTATGTGTGACGTCATCAAGAATTTCTCGGTTTTTATTTTTTGTTTCTTTGAAATTAAGTATTCAAAAATATGAAAAATACATAATCGTACTCAGAGTAGAAAAATTAAGAAATGGTATTTTTGTTTAAGGCGATACCTCAAGGTCATCAAAAAATAAAATGTCGTCAAAATTTAATATGACGACATTTTAAAAGGCAGAAATATCCATGATTATTAATTATTTTTACGTTTTTTCTTTCAACTGCGAGAACTAATCACTAACTAGACGTGAATTTAAATTCTTTTACTTGCCAATACTTGTTTAGTTACCCAGATTAAAGGTGAAACAAAATGTATGAAAATGGACCTTGAGGTATCGCCTTAAGGCACTTTAACATTTTGAAATGTTAATTTTACGCTGAAGCTGTTGTCCATGAAGGATACATCAGTAAAAGAATCACACTTGGACTTGATAATTTATCTATTTTAAACTCAAATCAAAAGTCGTTTGCCCTTATGGTAATTTTAAAGGATCTTTTAGTAAGGGACCGTAAACACTGTAGTCACAAGAAATCAATCTTATGGGACTGCTAATCATTTTTGTAGATACATATTCTATTTTAAGATGGGACAGCAAGGGCAGCACCTTTTACCATTTAAATATGAACGTGAAAGATAAAAAATATCAGTATAAATAATAATAAACAATACGTGAACAAAAAAGCGGCGTTGGCCTAGTTGATTGTGGAACGGACTGCCAAGACGAATGTCCGCAGGTTCAAATCCAAAGGCACACACCTCTGACTTCTCTAAAAATATTATGTGTATATTCTTTGTGAATTATCGCTTGCTTCAACGGTGAAGGAAAACATCGTGAGGAAACCTACAAACCTGGAAAATTCTCTAGAGAAATTTTCAAGGTTGTGTATCACTACTACTACGTTGTGACTATAGGTTATATATCATCACGCTATGATCAAAAGGAGCGGAGCAGTAATGAAAACTGTAGCAAAAAGGGGAACTTTATAACTTTTGAGAGATTTAAACGAAAAACTATATCACGCGGGCGGAGCCGCGGGCAAAAGCTAGTTTACAATAAATAAAAATCGCTACACCCGTTCAATGAATTAAATAAATTGTTAAGTAAAAGTGTGAAATCTACTAACTGACGACATTCTGCTGGAATTCTGCTCTTGCCGTTAAATGTTCAGCCGCAACAGCTCATAAACGGGGTTGTTATTTGTCCTTTAACGCGTATTATGTCATGTTACCAGTATTTTCCTTTCCGTAAATATACAGCTTTAGTTACATCTTTCTTTAACCAACTCTGTTATGGGACCGACATTAACGGGTGCCTGCTCGCATGTTGTGTTGATTACGTTAAGCCCAGCATCAATGGCATCTTCCAAGACAGTTCGTATTAATATTTTTAGCTCTATCTTATTAAGTCCATTTGTGAAATAATATGCTATTGGCTGATTAGAATATTTTTTATGCCTTTTATTATAAAACCAAAGCGTAGTTAGAAAAAGAGCATTTTTAATGTGAAGCAAACTCTTGTATCTTTGTATGGATCATATGACACAGACAAAAAGACCAAAGCAAAACAATCTTTTTCCTTTATTTCCAACAGTGGAAAATTATAGGATTTATTCCTGCGATTATATTAATTTGGCTTTTACAGTTCTTGATGATGGTAGAGTAAAATACTTGCATAAAAGTTTGTAATATTTAGGACGTTTTTGAATAAAGACAATGACAATGTTTTTTCCTCTGGTGAAAATCGTCTTCCCTTCGCTTTCGTAAATGTTTTATATTTTTTTGGAATAAACCAATTTGAGTATTGTATACCGCGTGTCTTCGGGACCTACTTGTAAGGCAGTAGATATGGTCCGAAAATACTTTAGTAATATCTGAAAAATAAAACATTAATGAATATTACTGTTCGAGCAAGGAAAAGTAACTTGTTGAGTAGGACATATAAGAAGCGGTACATTTGTCCCGTACATAACGTCAAAAAGGAAGAGTGGCTCAAAATTATATATTGTACTACTTTAAACTTTATGTCGCGGCAGTCGCGTTACTCATTCTCCGTGGTTAACTATAGGACGAGGACAGAGATAGACAATTACAATAGGACGTTATTTTACAATGAACATTATGGTACTGCGTTTCGAGTCGCGAGTCAGAGGAAAGTATTTTGAGTGTTATCATTACAAAATACTGTAAGGCGCACATTAAAGCGCCTCGCCTCAGTACGCCTCGCCTAATTTGAAGTAGGACATTGTACCGGCTCAATGTTAAAATGAGGCTACTCTTACAAACTCGTTTTCATGTCATGTCCTACCCAATTCTAATTAGTAACTATACGTTATCAAATATAGGATGATAATTTTGACAGCTCCTTCACATGAAGTTTCGTATTTTTTCGGTAAAATTTACTACAGGTAATATCATATTTTATTTTGAAGTGCCACTCATTATCATAATGAACAATCACGGACTATCGCAAATCGCCATTGAAATAAAATAAATCGATAATATAAAAATTTGCATTTAGATTTAATTATATTATTTTTGCAAATATTCGAGTTGTTTGTAATTTATCACATTTATTGGTAAAAAAATCTATAATTAATATATCTAATGTTTTCACGATTTAAATAGTTAACACAATGATAACTGCAAGTGGTGTAGGGTTTAAAAAAAACATAAATGGAAATGGCTTACCAATAATAAATAGATAATTCAATAAAAAAATATTTATATCATCTGAACATACCAAATAATTATGCAACTATCGATATCAAGTTTTATAAAAATGGTAATCGATAATCGAATACGTTCAATAACGATTATACCTTAGCCTCATCATTAGTGTGATTTGTCAAAATTAACATCCTAAATTTTAAAAAGTTTTAGTAAACATTTTCACAACTTTAAGTAAGATATGTATATAGCATTACCGGTGAGATATGTGCTTCTTTCGGCCATTAAATCCATGTTTTCATGAAATGAATATCCGGTGTATAATGTTCTGTAACATAATTCGATATGAGAGACATGAACGGACAGAAAAGTGAAAGCCGAGATCTTTAGAGAGATTTTCTCGTAGTGTCACGCACGTTAAAAGCCCTTCCCGCTAGAAAAATGCCTAAATAACAGTATCGATGCATAGCACTGTCTATTTTATATTCAGATTCACAATTAAAATACTATCCAGGGGATAAAAGCACCCAGCCTATCTTATATTATTTGCAAGTTTGTCCGTGTGCCAAATTCGCTTAGCACACATATATTATACACACATTATAAAAAATTAAATAAAATTATATTAGTAAGCACTCAGGCTGCTGTTGTGCTGTCGCCTGTACTTTTAGTCCCAACTTACATACTTTTTAATACGGTGGCATGTAACCACGGCAATATCCCTTTTTAGTTACTTTTCCAATTAACAAAGCTAATAGAAATGTTTCCTCATCTGAATTCACTCTATTACTAACTGTCCAAAATGCGTAGCCAACTGTGAGCCCGCTGCGTGAACGCTACGGGCTTGTTCGCTGCACGCCCGCCGCGAATTTACAGCGAATTCAT